>NC_031975.2:10900603-11200603 GCF_001858045.2 Oreochromis niloticus
ATTTCACAAACAGATATACTGTCAGTATAGCGTGACCTTTTTTTTTTCCAGATATGCGGCAGTGTTAGTGTGTCATTTGCAAAAATGCATTCACTGCCACTTGAAAAATTATGCAATTAGTTTCAGTCCACTTAAGCATGAACTCAGATTGAGTGAAATTCTTGCAAAACACGTACCCGTCCAAAGTGTTGGTCTATCACCAGCTGATGGGCACAAAGGGCAGCTTGTTGTGCAAATCTTAATTCTTCATGCTGTTGAATGAACGGGGTAAGGGATCCTGCAGAGATTACTGGTGTGCTGGGTTCGGTGCCCTCGTCAGGGATGTTAAAGGTTTATTAATATTTTCTTGAGCCCTCCCCTCAGCTCTTTACAGAAAACACGGCACACTAAAGTAAAGCATGACAAGATAATAAAGAAGCATTAAATTGGTTCCATTTAAACCTCAGTGACTTAATGGGATTTCTAAAATGAGCCGATATATGCGCTCTAATAAAAATCTGACAGAGACAGAACGCCGTTTCCATTTCATGTATAAAAAAGGTGCTAATGTGAGTCACTATAAGAGGGATCTTTCTGATGTGACTACCAACTAAACCACAAACAGTAGCTGTTGCACCAGAAAGTGCTTGAGACTCTCTAACAAGGTCTAACACGTGCACATTTCTCTGCAGGAATAAGCAGCCATGTGAAGTTACCCTCCTCTCCATGTTAGTCAATGATGATGTTATATATAGGTCAGCTTGCAAGGGCGCCCTTCAAGAAGCTTGATGCTCTTTATTATGACTCAGCTATTCCGTTTGCTCCCATCAAACGTCATCAGTGCTCTGCTCTATTCCTCTGTTAACTGGCTATCATCACACACGAATTGCAATATTTATTGAGTCCTGCTCGCCCCATTTTGATGAAAGTTCCCAAAACAAATAATGTGTCTGTTCAGCGATCATTTCAAGCTGGTGGAGGAATTCAAGGAATCTATTGTGGACATTAATATGACCTGTGCTGTTACATACCTATATGCCATTTGTGTGTTACTAAGTAGTGGGTGTGCTGTTGTTCTTTTAACTTTTAATGTTTCTTTTTTAGCTCTCATACCATTTTCTCTAGAGGTTTTGCCTTTTGCCCACGCTGTCATTATAAATAATAATATGTTTTTAAAGCCTTTCCTGGTTAAGTAAAGAGAGAAACTTAACTGCAGTACAAGCATCACATAAAAACAAAACAAAAAAACATTTACAATAAAGAAGATGCTTTCAGTCTATTCCCATCTGGCTTTTAGTGAGCTAGTTTGAAGGTACAACTCATGCCGGTGTGAGTCTGCAGTCCGTACAGCTGTATACTGATTCTCCGGCTTTACAGAGGATTACAGTTCCTCTCCCATTTCCCCAGGACTTCCCCGGCAAACGTCTGACAGCATTTCAATAAGGGTAAGTATTTACGTGAGCTTTCTGGCCATCACTCCACTGCATCTTCAGTACACCTTGGGCATGTTTCCCGCTTTCCACCGGAGCAAATGAGCTCTGCTCAGGAAGCACGCTGCTTGCTGTCTGATGCACGACCTCTTCAGCAATATTCAATTGAGTGTAAATGTCAGCAACCCTTTTCCAGAACTTCCCACTGAGTTTAAGTAAAACTGACATTTATGAAGCGTCGACCATATGGTGGATGAAATTAATAGCACAGTGTTTTTATCTGACATTGCTTTCAAAGTCTAACAAGGACATTATGATGAAACTTGAATCTCTGCTAGTTAGTTTAATTCAAATCAATTCAAGTTTATTTATATAGCGTCAAATCACAACAACAGCCACCTCGAGTTGCTTTATAATCAAGTAAAGACCCTACAATAACACAGAGAAAGCCCCAAACATGCAGGTGGCCCTCTGTGAGCAAGCACTTGGTGACAGCAGGAAAGAAAAACTCCCTTTTAACAGGAAACAACCTCCAGCAGAACCAGGCTCAGGGAGGGGCGGCCGTCTGCTGCGACCACTTGGGGTTGATGGGAGGAAGACAGGGCAAAAGGTACACTGTGAAACAGAGCCAGACTGACTCAGAGTTTCAGGAAATGCAGACATCACAGCTGTTTTCAGTCACTGCATGTTGGTTGTGAAACAGACTAAAATACTCAGAAAATCGCACCACACATATCACAGAACGCCGCCTTTTGACCTTTGTCAATACCAATCTATTAGTTTCAGGACTTAACCTTGTTTTATATATAGCACTTGCGTGTTATAACCCACAGAATTATGCACACAAGTTGTTAGCCTGAGGGAGTGAAGTGGCCTAAATACGGGCATATCCAGTGTTATAAGTAGCACTGTTAACAGAGAGCACAAAGCCACAATTGGACACATCAGACAAGCACATTCATGAAGTCATCAAATGGGCCAGTTACTGAGTCATTATTTCAACTTCAGTCTGAGTAACTGTCAAACGGATCCAGAGATATACTGAAAAATGTATCTCTCACTCACTTTTGCTTTTTAAAGTCTGTTTATTAAAATGGATTTTACATAATTTCTAAAGCATTTATTACATATAGAGCCAAGTATTCTCCTCACTCGTTTTGTTTAATGGTTTCAAGAATCGAAAACTTCACTTGATTATAGTGACAGTCTCTGGTTTAGCATCATTACTCAGAGTTGAAACCTGTGAAATTGGATGTGAAACTTTGCAGCCACGTGCACGACTGCATGTCACGTTTAAGATGACATTAGAGGAAACGCCTGCTGGGAGAAATACGCGGCAGCAGAAGCACTTTGATATATACACGACCTCATTTTCCTTGCAGATAACATAAATGAGGGCTGGCACTGGATAATTAAAAAGGAGAACTCCAGATGTAAACAGCATCTTCAGAATCAAACGGCACGCTGTGCATCTACTGCTACCATTTATCCTTGGTCAAGGATCAAGAGGAAGCAGTTTCCATGTAATGGCGTGTCGCTCTCCTGGTTGGCTAGAAGTGAGCATTTAGCCAGGATCACAGTGTAGATAAAGAGGAAAACCAGGAGGAATATTGTGCATGTGTTAACTTACATTAATAATACAGGCAACAAAATTAAAACCCTGACCACCGTGGAGCATCCCTGCTGAGCACAGAGGCTTCCAAGGGAGTTTCATGTGTAACTAAACAATAAAAGTAATACCTCTGAAATTCCTGATATGAAATGATGATATTGTACTTTTGCATTATGGCACCCAAGGTCAGGACTGCAATAAGTTGTCTGAAAGCTCCCAAGAAAGTAAGGAGATAAAAAGGGATTGCTCAGTGCTGTAAAACTCACAATAAAACCTTTCATGTTTCCTTTCTATAACATTTCCTGTAAAATGCTGGGATTTATGGCTTGACTTAGATTTTCAGTAAATGCTCCGAGCCTCCCAAAAGAGCACACCTTATAACACTGTCTGTCATGTTATCGCTTTTTGTATGAACATTAGATCTTTGCTGTTCAAATACTCTCTAATGATATATATATATATATATATATATATATATATATATATATATATATACACATATATATATATCATTAAAGCACCTCTAATGCTTTTACACTAAGGTTTATCTTTTAGCCTAAAATTAACTGCACTTATGAGCAGAAGCCAATATGAGCTATGAATTAGTGTGCCAGTTATTTGTTTTTCTCTCCAGGACCTCAACCCACAATTCTACTTCTAATTGCACTCAGTTCAATCCAAAAGGATCACAAGTAGGGTGGCATAAGCAAAGACTGACATTATCATCTAAAACCTCTTTTTCTTTAAGGCTGGTTTCACATCTGTCCCAAGTGGTATTGATTTGAAAAACTTTGTTAGGCTATAACATAATTTCAGTCAGAATAAAGCAATTTAACCTACATCACTGGTTGTTCATGCACTACATCTTTAAAAGTTTCTTGAAGCTGTGCCTAAACAAAGAAAAGGAGTTTACAGCTACTAGCTTTGTGAAGGTTTACAGCATGGCAGCGCTTTAGGCTACATGCTAACACATGGCTAGCACAGAAGACAAAGTATAAGTGAGGGTAAAGAGAATGTAAGTAAGCAAAATTTACTTATATAACACCTTTCTACATAAGAATCACTAACTGCTTCACAACAGTCTTCAACAAATAAAAAAAAAAATACAGATATTAAATCACAACAAAGACAACACTAGTTAAAAGCTAGCCTATACAAACAAGTCTTAAAAGTTTCAGTAGTCTGCAGATCTCAAATGTAATGGTAGTGCATTCCATAGTTTAGAAGCCACAACATCAACTGTCTCCTTAGGTTTTTATTCTCAAGCAAAGAACCATCAGCAGGTTTTGACCTGGTTTAAGACCTCAATGACCTGCAAGTTAAATATGGGTGTAAGAGTTGGCTAATATAAGCTGGCATTTGACCATGCAGAAAAAACGTTTTGAGCTATTTTTGTAAGACAAAAGTAAGTACTGCATTCCACTGTAATCTATCCAGTATAGCAGTTGAGAAAGTGGTGGGGCAGCAAACAGAAGGACACACCTCATGGATTCACTGGTTATGGATTGATTTGAGCCCGCTTAAAAATTCTGGACACAAAATTTTTGTATTGTCATCAATTACTTATTCCACCACCATCCATTTAATCCTGCGGCAAACAGCTGAATTAGTGAATGGAACACATTTTGGCCCTACCCTTAAAAGTATTCACACATCATCCATAAAATACTAAATGCTGCACACACAGTGTTAATCACAGTGTTTATGGACCTAATGAAGAAACTAAAGTGCATATATGCCACCTGGCAAATTTACTGCATAGATAATTACAGAATGTGAGCACTTCTGCTCAGTCATATAGTGCTAAGGTAAATCAAGCAAATGATGCATATATAAGTAGCACAAGTATTTAACCCACATGGATTTAACTTGGCTGCAGTGTTCAATTTCAAATGCTGAAACTGTATAAAAATATAAACCGTCAAGAAGATTTAAACTAATCATACATTTTCTTGGAGACAGTGTCAGGAGGTTTAAACAGTACAAATGCAATATATGCCAAAGTAAGGAGACTTTGCTGGGAGCCTAGTTGCAGAATTTCAATCAAACTGAAGATGATTTAAGGATGACTGCGTTATGCAAGCATAAAGTGCATCATAACAATCTTGACGGGATGTGACAAAGGCATAAGCAGGAATGAGAAAATCTTTACATAACCTGGCTAAAGACCTGATGTGACTTTGACTGAAAAAACAGGACAATTTAAGAGGTATAGCAGATGACACAGAATAGTCAGGAGCACCACATGGATACATTTGCTACAGTCTCATTTCATGGTGTTAGAAATTTGTAAATCAAAATTGAGCAGTCATTTTGCATACATTTTCAATAAAATTGCTAATGTAAATTATTCATTTTTGCAAATGACTCACTCTGTGTGCTGAGGGATCTATTTGATCCAGTTTAAGTTTTGGCTGCAAAGACCTGCAGTGCTGGAATGTCATGTACAATATTGTAATGATGAAGAGGGAAGCTGTGGATTCACTCCAGCCCTCTGTCAGGTGCAGATGTTCAGTGTTGGACATGCTCTTCCATTCAAATGTTGTAACTAGGGCAACAAGTAATTTATCTATTGCTCTATTTTTACAAGTCTTTTTCAATTCTTTCAATAAAATGCCAGAAAACTGGCCTTTAGAAAAAAAAAGGCAATCTTTTATCATCAGAACACTTTGGTGTCTGTCAGCTTATTGATTCATTTGTTCCAAACTGTTGACACAACAATCAGTCTAACACAGGTTTGCACAGGTTAGGCCTAAAATATTATATCACAAATTCAAAAATCATAGTTGCGCCTGTCATACCATAAAATGTGTAAGTTCTCTTTAACCAGGATCGCTGAAAAATACAACAGCTGCCCAGATTTGACTGAAAACTTCCAAGTAATATAGGATGTTTTGGAAAGACATGATCTCAAAATGACGCCTCTCAGGTTAGTTTGAGTTTATATTCCACCTTATATACCCTCATCCTTTTTTTCTTCTTATCAGCTCAAGCATTTGCATATTTGTTGAGAGACAGGACGCCCACAGCAACGTTTTCATGCAGAGGAATGAATCACAGTGCTCTGCAATCATGAGACACATTTCTTAAAGTCCAGAACTTAAAGCTATTTCTTGTTTGCAGATGGTGGAATTGCTTCAGTGTTTCTTTTTGTCTCAACATAATGAAAAATTATAATAATATGGACCCAAAAAGGAGTGCATTTCACTAGTCCGTTTCTCCATTGCTTTATAGAGTACGTTATTAAACTGTCACATGGCTGTTATCTCGGACAAAGTGCCGCTGGAAGAAAAAACCAACAACTTAATCAAAATGATATTTTATGGAACAGATTGCTCACAAATGAAGGAATGGATGAAATAAAAGTCTTAAAATCTGGTAATTAGGAGGCCTTATTTGAACAACATGCTGGTAACCAGAGGGAGTTAAGGTGCAGCCGCACAGATGAATATTAATGGAAATTTGATTAAACATTCCCACATCTTTAACTGAATACCCCACAGGCAAAGCGCTTACAGAACAAAACAAATTAGCTTGGCAATTTTAATTATCGATGTTCTGTTTTCTTACACATCCCTTGTCTCTTTTTTTTTTTTTTTTTTTGCTATTGAGATCCCAACAACAGCTGTTCTGATGTAGTTAATGTTTTAAAGGACAGAGCTAACATTTGACTTTCTGCCCTTTGGCTGTCTTTTCTACTGATGTTCTATGTAGTTTATATCATTTCTAACACTGCGGAGTGAACATTAGTACGCGCACACACACACACACACACACACACACACGTGAAAATTTGACCAGTTAAGTGAAACATTAAATTAGAAATCTCAGAAAAGAAAATGTGAATACGTGTAGAAAGTGCTGCTGCTTCTCTGCTGCTTATGTAAGTCTTGCCAGTGGACGCTGTTCACAGACTAAACTGATTCAATCTTTTTCAACAGAGAGCCATTCTTTGTATTTTTATCATTGTGAAGTGTTGGCAGTAACCACTACTTTCAAAGAAACGGGGGAAAGTGATGGATTTTGAAATGCATTTTAGAAACACATTAAGGTTTTTTTCTGTGAATATGATAAGCATATCTAAGGCTAAAATCAAAAGGCGAAACAAGAGGCAGCTGTTGTTAAGTCGGGGAGATGTTACGATAATGATGACTGATGAACCGGGGACAAACTAGCTCCACAAGTAAAAGAAGAGCCTCTGTTTAAACTGAGGGATTAACTCTTTCTTCATTTTCTCTATTCAAGTAAATCTATGATCTTTCAAAGCAGCCATTATTTCTAGAGTTTTGACTCGGCTCAGTTGATATTGTTTTTTTATTTATCAGGCCTGAGACGATCTTTGGGAGCATGTAGATGTTACTCCTGACATATACTTATTTAATAGCTTAGCTGGCACTCAAGTGAAGTGCTACGACACACCTTTCAAATGGTTTTAAAGGAAACAGGCACAGGCTGAGAGCACTTTGTTAATCACTTAATAATAACAAAAGGTGAAAAGTGTCCCTTTCATTTGTTCACTTCATTCCTGCATTGAGTAAACAGCTTTGCCGCCTCACCGTGTGTACCAAATTACACTGATCACTCCAAAGGGGAACCGCAATTAGAGCTCTAAACAAGGTGACTGATTGGCACAGGTGGTGACTTATCATGCACGGATGATGCCGTGTTTACCATTTCTAACAAAAAGCAACTATGGGGAAAAAAAGTGCGGCTTCAAGTAGTTTTTAAATTTGATCTGAAACGATAAGAGAGCACAGATTACTCAGCTGCAGAGCTGAAAATAAAGTCTGACAAGCTAATAATAATTGAATAATGTGTCATTATTTTGCAGAGCTTTTCTACTCAGACTTGTATGAAATGGTTAATGCTCTCAGTCAGAACCCCGACTGCAAGAAAATTCTCACTCTATCATAGATTTTAGTCTCAGAGGTCTGTAGCTCAGCCTACAGCAAAATGATACTAATGCAAAAAAATAACATTCTGCTTCATTTAAATCACTGCAGGAAAGTGACATAAAGCGATGCAGTAATGACAAAATTGGAGAGTTCAGTCCACTGCAACCCCCACCGAACAGTGCCCCACATTGCCTGCATCACTGCTCCTCCATGTCTGCGATTCTACCTTGCAGCCTGGCCTTCCGCAGCAGTGCACAACCATCAGCCAGGCTCATGCGGCATGCAGTTCTGGTGGGCGACACCCCTGACTTACTAAATCACGTCAGCCTCAGACACTGCTTCCAGTTTGCTCCGCTCTCTGGCCTGCAAGAACTTTTCAAAGATCAGGCAAGCAGATTAACCAGGGCCTCGTGTTCGGCATGCTTGTTTGTCACCGTTTAATGCAAACTGTTTTCTTCACTGGAGGAATAAAGACGTGAATATTTTTGTAGTTTTTAATGCTTTAAAGGTATTAAACAAGAAATGCTGGTATATTCTGAACAGTATATTTAAGGAAGTGCTACAATGTCCTTGAGAGAATATGCTGTGGAAAAAAATTTTGTGGGTTATTCCAGTCAGTGGCTGTAGCAAACTTGAATGAGGACTGTCCCCGAGAGGACTCCACTTTGGGGACACTTGGCAAATTGTAACAGGCTTTGCAACTGCAGGTTTTCACAACATTTAAGACATGCAAAGTTTGGCTATGGTTAGCTGAAAGAAAACCTGAATAGCTGACAGCAACAGAGTAAGGCAATGAGCTACACACAGTGCCCTATATTTGTGCCCTAAATATCAACAGCAGTAGGACTTCAGCATGTTGTCTGGACCCTACATGTGCAAACATCGGCATCTTTTTCCAGTCCCAAGGTAGCCCTCACTTTCTTTGCGTTATGTTATAAATATTTAATACAGTGCTTAGCAATAATACAGGCCATAAATCATTTATTGATAAGAAAACATTACCATTCCACTGAAAACGCCAAACTGTACAAGCAATGGAAACAACACTCCACTTGAGAAAAACAGCTAGTGGACTGAGTCTTGACGCAGACTCTTAATGACAGGCAGGGCCAATGACAGCAGATGCTCTGATTTGACACAGTGCACTCTGACAGCACAGTATCAGCCTCAGAAGCAAATGCAGGATTTCTCATACACAAGCACACAGCAACACTTTCCAGTATCAGTGAAGCTGATTTTAGGGAAGAAAAAAACTGTTTTCATGTCAGTTGATATTTCTGCAAACATGAAAATTCTTTGTTTATTCTTCTTGTTAAATTATTGGTATTATTCAATTTATTTCATTTATTGTTTGTATTCCAGTGCTTTCCTAATTTATTAGCCACCCACTGTGTTGTTTAGTTGCCCCCCTGTCTATAATTACATATTCAGCCAGGCTGCTAATAGTAAAATAATTTTTTGCCAGGCTTAAGGGAAAAAGCAACAATACTGCAATATTTATTCTAAATGTTTTAACCCAGATCCCTTATGTTGTTTGAAATTTGTTGAGAAACAGCATTAAATTATTCTGGAAATATTTCTTATGGATGGTGAAATTAAATTTTTTTTAACATTAACCCCCAAACAGTGGCGGACCGCAGCATATGTGCTGCTCTCATCTTTGACAACATCGCCCTCTTCTGGTGTTGTAGTGGAAATGAGGACATGAGATAAGCGTTAGAACTTACACCTGTGTTTAACATGGCTCAGAATTATTAGTATTACCCTGATAGTGGGATGTCGCTGCTCCTGATATGAAGTGATATTAGCTAAAGTACACATCGCAATCGTAACTTATGACCAAGATTAGAATCAGTAGTGGTGGATAAGTTTAAATTGTAATGGTATGGTTTATTTGTGGGTTATTGATTACATTAAAGACTTTTGTATCAAAGGCTTAAAATAAAAGAATTTAAATGTTCTCACGTCTTATATATTGCTTTACGAGCCCTCAATATAAATGCAAGACTCAACTTCAAATCATCCACTATTAAGTTTCTTAAAATTTTAAGTTTGACGCATGCATCCTCTGCTTGCCATGATGAATCACCTCTCCAGGAACGTACGTCTTCAATGATCTTGGAAAATAGAGTAGAAAAGCCAAGACATTATTAGTATTTTCGCTCTCCCGCAGTTTTCCGTGAGGTATTTTTACCTAGAGGCTTGAAACTTTGTATTGCTGCAAAATTTATTAGCACTCGTGACAACATGACAAATAGCACAATTATCTGGCTCATCATGATGTTTATCATCATCAGTCCTATGACTGAGAGCCATTTTAAAATTGACCTCCATAAAGGAGCTTCAAATTGAAAATATTGACTTTTTGTAATGTGAAAATCTTATAGATCTTTCCAGTTATCCATATTAGAAAAAAATATGGCTGATGCACCAATTATATAAACAGCTGCTTTATAAACTTAACTCTGACTCGTGTCAAAAAGTCTCCATGTATATCTAATTTTACTTGCAAAATCAAACACCACAGATTTCACTTAAAAATATATTTTATTATTTATTTATTATTTTATTGCAAGGACAAGAAATTTAGATTATTCAGAAAATGGACCATTGGATGGTCACAGAATCCTCGAAGAATTACAGAACCTTAAATTTATATTACTCTACATGTAACACACAGTATCTGCTTAGTTCAAATGTGACATGTCTGATTTTAAGTGGTTTGTCTCAATCAAATGATTTCCAGGAGCTGTATGTTATCAACACTGCCAACAGTTAGAATTTAAAGGTGTGTTTACTGGCTGCAGTGACTCATCTTCAGGTATCAGCTGTGCAGACTGCCAGTGGATGGTTCCACACTGTCACTCTGTCCTTCCTCCTCCGCAGAGTCCTCAGAGCTGTTTACCACTGCAGCACTGAGAGTATGGAGCTCCTCCAAAACACACAGAAGTGTCTCTGACAGGATGCAGACAGGTCATTGGTCAGCTCTGTCACGTCTGTGTAAATGCTGGGACTTCAAAAAAAACTGTGTGGAGCATGCAAAACTAAGACATTTCTTACCATCTGCAGGTAGTTGGACTTGTGCACCTACAGAACAGCTCCATTCTGAAGCGTTTTGTCGAGGTTTCCATGGAGCAGCAGAGTTTTGCCGAGCTGTTGCCTGAGCTCTCTGGTGCTCCTTCATCAGCCCTCTATCGGCAACCGTGACCTGGAACAAATGCAGGTCGAATGACACAGAAGCAAAAATCTCCACGACTGTGTTTTGCTATAATAAAATCTTACCAAGTGTTGGTTTTTGTCCTTCACTGTCTCCTTCAGTTGATTGTGCTGGACTTTCCTCTTTGTGTTTTCACTCTCCGGATTTCGGCTTTGCTTCATCTCTTCCAGTTTCTTTGCTGCCTCTCTCTCAAACTCCCGCAAAGTCATTACTGCAACAGACGATACAGACGCCTCAAAAGCCACAGGGATATGCTGCTATATACTGTGTAAACAATTCCAATCATATTAGAGCAAAGTCTGCATTAAGGATATGACTTCATTCCCATATGTAAACCTGCAGTGTACTGAGGCAGCATACAGTTAATCTTACTACCTGCTTTGGTGTGCTCTTTCCTGACTGTGCTGACTTGAGCCTCCATTTCTCTCAGCTTCTCAGAACACCGCTCCTCAATCTCAGACACTCTTTCCTGCAGGGCTGAAGCAGGGTAGGGGAAACAAATGCACCACTCCTCAGTACAGTGTTTGACATACAGAGAGTCTGAGTTCAATACTTCTATGTGACTCCAGGGATGCATTAGGTTTCAGTGTATATGTTTGCACATTTTTATAGTCTACATAAAAAACTACAACACAGTGTTTGTGTGCGTGGTCAGTCTGTAACGTTATTGTTTTTGGTTAACCGCTCTCACAGCATTGTTCGCTTTTAGGCACAGAGAACAGCTGCTTTCAGCTGAAGGGCCTTCTGAAAGGTGCACAGCGAGCTGCCTCACCCTGCTCACTCTGCTCTTGCTGGCTGAGCAGCTCACAGCGGACTCTCTCCAGGGTGACCTTAGTGTCCTGCAGCTGGGCCTGGATCTGCTGCAGGTTCTGCTCAGCCTCCTCTCTACCGGCTACAGCCTGCTCGAGCTCCACCCAGCTCTGCTCCAGCTCCTGCTGCTGTAGCCTAACTTTACTCTCATCTGTGAAGGGTAAAAAGTGCGCAGAGACACATGCATTACAGAAATGTGGATATGTACCAGACAAACAGACGATGTACTATAATGGGTGTTGTGATCCGTATGGGGTCTCACATTGCTCTTTCAGATCAGCGAGAGCGTTCTCGATAAGCACTGGGGTTCTTTTGAGCTCTCTAGTGAGTCTGTCTCTCTCTTCGCACACCAAACTGTGCTCTATCTGGAGGTTTCTGATGCTGCAGGGCAACAAAGATAAAATGGTACAGCAAACAGACAAGCAGAAGTAGAGAAGGCTCTGCATGATGCATAACAAAGTAAGCTAAACAGCCTGAAAGTTACTTTTTGCATGAATTATAATCATCTTGTATAGATACACTGACAGCATAAGACAGCAACACCTGCTATTCACAACACTTATTTCAACCACATTAGCGACTCCTGTTATATATGTCCCATAAAATCATTATGCAGTATGCCACGCTATACCAGCATACAATCAAAACTCCGAACCCTTCCCTCCATGCACTTATTTTATTTCCTTTATTGTTCATGCATCTCACCACATATGAAAGCAGCATCTCATGTCAACTATGTCTACTAACGCAAGAACATGCTGCCATAGTAGAACATGAGCTTTTTATGCGAAAGCCAAAAGAGCAAGTGAGTGGAAGAACAAGACGCTTATAAAGGCTATCTCTTGGCCTAGAATGAGGAGAGCCTAGTGAAAAGACACGTGACCTCAGTCAGATATGATTTTGTGTATGTCTATGATCCAGAAAGAAAGTGAAAGAGAGAATCACCCACATTGAAAAATAAATAAATAAACTGTACCTTTCAGCATCCTTATCTGGCTGTTTACAGGCCTTTTCAACTTTCTGCAGGGCTGCCTTCCTCATGACCAAAGCTGCAAAACAAAACCAGATATAAATTCTTTATGTTCTTCTAGCTATGCTGTTAACCCATCAGCATATATATATACACACACATCTGTACCTTGGACTGTCTCCACTCGTCTTTTAGCAAATGTCAGCCTCTGGGTAAAAGTGTTGAGCCTTGCTTTAGCTGCCTCCACTTCTGCCACCTTGCTTTCAAACGCCTGACAGAATCTGTAAGGCACAGCCAATATATGTCTGTCTTGAATTCTATTTCTATTTTTCTAATACGTCTCCTCATCTTTCCTTATCCTCTCAAATTCAGTTTTGCTATTTATTTATTTTTTTACCTCTGCACTGCCTCTGTCAAGGTTTTAAGTTCAGCCTCTGCTTTCTGGCTCTGTAACTTCAACTGAACATTTTCCTTGTGAACACTGGCCAAATCCTGTTTCAGTGCCTGGAAAGAAAAACATTCCCACATATAACAGAGCATCTTTCACAGATCTGTTTTACTGTTTTTAATGCGGTGCTTAGTTTTTAAGATTGTCTTTCCCCAGGTGCTGTCCTTTAAACCTCAATGGCTCTGGGAACCAAAGTTTTGGTGCAGTCAGCATCATCTGCTGTGGTAAAAAATGTACGAGCATTTATCACTTTCCTAGGCAGACCGAAGTTTATTACGCATCATCAGAATTTCAGACAGCCATGTAAATCACATCAGTTGCCCTGGTACTAACATCCTTTTCCACCCTCTCGAGGTCCAGCTCAGCGATCCTGTCATGTAGGCTGTGTTGGAGCACGCTAGCTCTGTGCTGCTCCTGCTGCAGCTGCTGCTCTGCAAATCTGACCTAAAACACACATCATTGCAGTCCCACATTGAACACAGTTTTAAATACGCTGGAATTACCTGTACTGTGTGGTATAGGAAAATAATAGCCGTTTTCATACTTTTGAAATCAGTTTTTCCTTTTCTCCTCTTATCTCGATGTCCTTTGAGCGAAGCTGGACACACAACTTGAACACTTTCTCTCTCCACAGCTGAAGCACTTGAAGGCCTTCGGATCCTTTCTTCACAAGTGGATCCATCGATGTCTGTGGAAACACACACATATGGGAGACACAAATACACACATACACTTCAGTGCACACACCACATGAGCATGCATAATTGTTTTCAAATTAGCCTTGATGTTTTCTAAAGCACTACATCTTGAAATGAGGAGTTTTCTTCTCTCTTTCCCACAATGTAATACTGCACAAAGGATCTGGGTACTAAAGGTAAACTGACAATGTTTATCAATGGACAATATAGTAGTTTTTATATCAGTCAACTTTACAAAGAGCCCAATGAAAAATAATAATAATTTGCATCCAAAACAGCACCAATTTTCTAAATGCATTTGTGTACTGAAGACCTTCTGTGGATCTAGGCTCTTTCAGTTGCTCATGTCTCTTCATATAATGCCAGACTGACTCGGTGATGTTGAGAAATGGCTCCGTAAGGGCCAGGCCAGGCCATACCATACCATCTCTTTTAGGAGGTCGTGCCAATCATGATATAGGAATCTGACTGCATGTTTGAAGCTGCTGTCACATACAGCAAGGTAAATAATCTGGGACTGACCAAACCCCTTCCAGATGATATTCCATGACACGTAAGAATCTCAACATCTAAACTAGGCTAAACCTTTCCAAAGTACTGTGTAATAACAGAGCATCACAGAGGACGTAGCCTCCAAAAACAAACTAAGCGGTTTACTATAATTACCTATCTCTACCAACTGTTATCATATCTCAGTCTCCTGCAGCGCTACTCAGTATACGCATATGTGAAGTGAGCACCCAAGTGAGTTAACTTAAGACCGATAAAAAAGTGTAATTCTCTGTAATTTTACACTTTTATTTCTTTCAATTTAAACCCAAAGAGTTGTGCTAACAGATTTCTTTAATCTACTACAGCAGCATTTCTTTATTATGTACAAAAATGGCCCTTTCTTCTCATTAGGATATCTCAGATATTACATGTGTAGTTAAATGTATATACACAGAAAGAAAGGTGTGTTTCACTAGTCCAGCTTACTCAATGTGGTCTGTGATGTATATTCAGTTTGACATTTCTTACCTTACGTGGTCCGCAAACATCCTTAGAGAAAACACAAAATCATAGGCATCTGCTGGTTTCACATTGGACTGCTGCTGATCACCAGATGTTTTAAACACAGTTTTGTATCATGTTTTGCTATGTAAATTTAGAAAGAAAGAAAAAAACCACTCACCTTTTTCACCATTTTCTCTTCTTGGAGGGCGAGTATCTCATTCACAGAGTTAAGCCTGACTGTCAAAAGCTCTGCAGTTGTCTGAAGAGCAGCTTTCTCTTTGTTCAGCCTCTGCAAAATGGACAAGATTAAATTACACACAATTAGAGTTAATTATATAATTTGTACATTAACTCATTCATATTTTACTGTTCTTCCTTTACCCTAGTGAAAAGAACATTTGAAAGTCCCATGCAGTTACTTTGCAGTATGCTCATTACGATCAATACTGTTTATATTGCCTCTACCTCAACAGCTTCATTTAATCGTTCCCTCTCTCCTTTCTCTGGTGCAAGCTGGCCGATGTAATTTCTGAGGCTTTGCAATGTAGCAGACTGTGTCTCAAAAGCTTGTCCCATTTGGCTGAAAAATAAACAACAACATGCCCCCCACCACACACACACAAAACAGTGACTACAGAGTGCTTTAAATGCTTTAGTTCTGTTCCGATTTAGATTGAATGAAGCACCTTAAATGTTCTTTTAGTCCATTTCTCTCAGTAGATACTTCCATCAGAGTGTTCTTTAGCTGCAGCAGTTCTGAGGTCACTGACTGAAGTCGGTCCTGTAGTTCACCATTTGTTTTTTGTGCTGCATCCAACTCTGCATGATGGGATGCATTCAACTGTTGCAGCTGAAAATTAGGAAAGTTTAAGACACAGACAAATAGGGACATAATGACTTATTCATCTTCAATTACACATTCTCGCATTACTTGCAAAGTCAGAGTGAAAGGAACTGCTCAGAGTTCTGCTTAGAGATACTTAGTGGTTGTTGCATTAAGGCCCTTAATCCTAAAGGAGGTCACCCAAGTACAATGTTTATGATCAGTTAAACACACCTCCACCTCCTTGTTGTTCTGAAATTCCTCTAGTTGCTCTAATAGTCTGAGAGTCTGTTGTTTGGCTTCCTCTTCAGCCTGCAACCTGCCCATTTCAACCTTCAAAGCAAGCTCCCGGGATTCTTCTTTGCTCCTTTCAGCATCTCTCCTCAGCCTTGTAATTTCCTCATCAGACTCTGCTTTCAGTCTTTCAAGCTGTGAGAAAAAACAGACATATTACAAACAGAAAAAGCAGACTTTATTAACCTTATTATTGTGAAACGTGTTAAATTAAAGGTGACTAAAAGGTTTTATTGGGATCACAAAACTGTACAAAAACAAATTTAACTGCAAACTGCCAAAATAAGTTAGAAAATGCCAGTAACTCTCAGGTGATGTATGTCTACAAGAGTGTCGAAATGAAATGTTTTGTCAGTAAACATCATTACCTGTGAGCTTATTTTTTCCTTCTGTGCGCTGCAGAAACTGAGCTCCTCTCTGATTTGGCTGAGTTCAGACTTAGCCTTGGATAGATCCGTATGTATTGCTTCCATCTCATGGCTGTGTCTGTTGTGCAAAGGTTATTCCAAGTTAAGCTTGTTCAAAACCATTATTTGCTGACCTCCATAATGTGAGGTTACATACTAAATGTGCGGAGATGTCACATAATGACACAAGCACATCTCTTACCTGCTAAGGGTGTTGTCTTTGTCTCTGACCTCTTCCCTGCATCTTTCTGCAATCTCCTTTAGTGCCTCCACCTGCCCCTTTAACCTCTCTGCTTCAGCCTTGTGCTTTTCTGCCTCCAGTCGCCACTCTGATTCCCATCGAGACCAATTATCTCCTCTGTCTTTTGATCTGCATAAAAGGAAAGAGACCACATTAATATGTCCATATTGCCACCCAAGTGACAGACCATATAAAACATGTAGTGGATATACCTGGCTCTACAATCTGAACGATAATCAGGGGTCCTTATGCTGTCTCCTTGTAGCATCAAGATCCTCTGATTTTCCTTCCTCAGCTCCAAGATTTCCTGTTGGGCCTGATTGATGGCAAGCCATGGATTGGCAGGACTTGGTTCCCCTGATGATGGTACTGATATCATGCCTTGGTTTATCCAGGAGATGGGTGGCTGTGTCGCCGGCATTTGAACACATCTGTTTGTTCCAGCAGAATGGGCACTTGATGCAAAATGCGATGGCGGTATGAGGTCCTCCGGAGTCTCCCCTTCATAAAATAAAACAGTGTCTATGTGTTTGCATGCATTAGCTACTCTAATCCAATATAAGGTTCCCCATGTTCGCAAACAAGCCTTTGTTATGCTAAGTTCACTAAAGATAAACATGGCAGCTTCCTGAAGAATAAAATCACTTTTACTTGTTAAACATGAGTTAATGTAAGCGCCAAGTGGGCTGCACTGTAAGCTAACATTTGCTAATTAACAGTTTATTTAGCTCAACCTTTACAAGAATTTAGGAGCAACTTACTCGGAAGTGCTGGTGAGGTGAAATCAGTGGGCACTATCAGCCTCTCCTTCCCTAAAGTTTGTCTCTCCATGTTGAATAACTATTGCCACCACACAGGAAGGAAACAGTACACGACTGCTGTGGTGCGTTTAGCGTTTGTTCTCCCGCGAGTCACGTCATTCTTCACCGTTGCCTTAGTTACGGGTACAACAGCAACATTCAGAGCTCTCGGTTTGGGCAATTTTTGGTCGTATCAGTCGTTATTTTCCGTTCAAATAACCCACATGTTAAAGTTTCGATGTATCATATATCTATGCATATGAAATTCAACAAATTAAATGGTTTATTTAAGCATAACTGTTACATACTGAAACGCCAAAGTGCATCATGGGAAATTGGAAGGAGCGTAAAAATGTATTTGGGTTTTCATTTCCCTAATTATAGTCTCGCAGGAGTTCTTATTTCACGTAAACTGCCTTTAAATATCCCCTAAATCGTAACCCTGCATTGCCGCCTGTTTGTATGCGTTTCAGTGCAGCGTTTGCAGCGTCTACTGGAAGAGCTCTCCTGATAGACCAAATTCAGGGCGTAATCCTGAAATGATAGCACCATCTGTGGGTGGAGCACAGAAGGTATTCTGTGATGGGTAGCATATGTTGAGAAGAGGGGGCACTGAGGACTAAATTAACTGTCCTTCTGGGCAAATTTAAATTCGAAAATATTTTATTTAGATGAAAACAGACACTAGTTAGAAAAACATAGTAAATGTAAAAATTATGAAAACAATATGATATATGAGCTTTCCTGTCCCTTTGTGCAGAAACCACAAGTTTCAACAATAAGAAACACACATTATCATATTTATTATAGGAGAAATATTTATAAGTTAAATAAATCATTAGTCTGTGTCATTCCATTCTTTTGGAGGTGGTTACGTGAGCCATTTATATTCAGGCATTATCTAGATGTAAAGGGATATCATTTAGATAATTAGTGGTAAAGGGTCTCATGTAAATGCACTTAATGAGGTGATAACCTAAAATTACAACATTCCTTCTTTGCCTGGGACTCCCTCACCTCAAGAACACCCAGGGGTGTCTGACAGCCACATCATTTCTGCATAATATAGCCGGCCTTGCAGAAAAGGGCACTCTGAGCAGGTTCATAAGTGCAGGTCTGAATAGCAATTGGTGATCATTTGGTTACGTAACAGAATTTTTGGGGGTTGAGGGGCGTCTATAAATATTTTACCCACAACTGTAAAATCATTAGTATCCTTATATAATTCAGATGAAGCACTTGCAAATTTTTGTAGATTACTCATGAGTTACTTTCCTCCAGTGATGCACATTTTGCACACACAACATTTGTGATTTAAATCCACAAACTGTACACATGTGGCCACCTCCAGATAAAATCCTGTCTAATATTATCTATCTAACAGTCATGATAACCAGCATATTTCACGTATCCCGTTGTATTATTTTCCCCGGGTGTCTGCAGCAAACATTTGTATTTGCTGTTTCCTACAGTATATCCTGTTTTCTGTTGCTGCTATGACCCACTTTCCCCCTGGGGTTCATTAAAGTTTTATATCATCTATTTATGGCATTTTTGAGCAACACAGAGACCTTTTAGGTTGATTCATTTCCATAAATGATCACAAATAAATGCAAGATGATATGGTACATCACCGAGAAAGACAGGGAATGTCAGTACAACATGATAGTGTTCATCTTGTATAATATCCTTAATGTGGTGAAGGGGTGGATAGGGGAGTCCAGCAGGAGTGATGTGCATTGTTTGGACATGCCGATATTGTATCTTCTTACCACAAGGCGGGCACTGCAGCATAGGTCCTGAGGAACATCGCAGAGGGGAAGATGGATTGAGAAGGGCAAAGGGAATCAAAAAAGAAAGACAATACTCACCTTTATCAAAAAGCAAAAGGGAGAGAGAGAATTAGTATGTAAGCTTTGTTTCTATAATCAAGGTGAGCATTGACCACCTGCAGAGCATCAAACACGTAGTACATGAAAGCTATAAAGGACATTTTGATAAAGGCAGGCAGCAAATTGATCTGGGTCCAGACTAAAATGTTCCTTGTTTGGCTCTAGCAGGGCTCTTGAAGCAATGGTGAAGAGGTCTGCTTTTTGTTCACTCTTCAGTTCTGTTAGGTAAACTGTAGAACAAGCAGAACCTACAGAGAACCCCATTTCAACCACAGCACTGAGCCAACTCTCCAACCTCTGCAGACTTGCTTTTCTGATTAGAGCCCTCGCTCTTCAGTTTGAATTCAGCCGTTGTTCATATGGATCATTCAGATAACCATGTTTGTTTTTATTATATCAGAGTGTCACATGAATCCCATACTGGTCTATAATTTTCCCAGTATTTTAGATTTTAAACTGACCGACCCAAATTTTTGGTTAAAATGCTCAGATCTCCATTTGTGAAAAACTGGTTCCTCATTAGTCAGGGCATTTCATACTTTTACCCTCCCAGGTGGATGTGTCTGTCTGCTTCAGTGACAGTGACCTGTTTTTCTTACCACAAGGGCATTGCCAGCTGTGTACATACAGATACTGTCAGGTCAGCATTTCTCTGCCTTTTCTGAAAGCAACTTAAGCAGGACCATTCCTAACCCATCTGGCAGCCTTACAAATCTTACGCAGGAGCTGACAGATGAGTGTGTGACCCAGACCTGGAACCACAGGGTCAGGCAACACTGATTAAAAAGAAGATGTGGGTCTATCAGGCCAGCTGTAGGATGACTTCAGGCTAGAGAGGTCACTAAGAAATGACCTGGTAGATTTATTTCTGGCTTTTTTTGACTGAGTTAGGCAAATAACGCTAAAATTGAATAAATGGCGACTGTTAGATTTACAATGTTTTTGTCCTTTGATAACCAATAGTACTCTGCTCATGTGGTCAGATGAATTTGAAACTCGTTGTAATAAACAGGTATTGTTCCCTGCATGGGAACCAACATATATGCAAAATATTTTCATTTCTTTAAAAAGCTTTCATTTGCAACCCAGCTTGAAGCACACTACACTGGGCAGCATCTCTCTCCAAGAAGTCTAGAAATGATCCCTCAGCTGTGCATCATAGCTGTGACCACTGGGCATTATTAAAAAAAAAAAAAAAAAAAAAAAGGATATGTGGGGGAATATGTCTGCCCTGTCAGCAACTGCCCAGACTTTGCCTCATAACTCATCTGTATCGTTGGGACAGATTCTAGTGTGATGTTCATATTTTTAGATTTAGTTTAACCACTGAATGCAACAAAAGCATAAGCCCAATTCCCCACATACAGGTGCTTAAACAGAAAGTCAGCAAGCTAGAGAAAAACAAAAAACAATTACTGGAATGATCTGGGTTTTTTGGAAGATATATTTTTCCACCTTACCTGTCATAGACTAGTTTCCTAGCACCTGTGGTCATTTTGACTCACAGCATTTAACTATAGTGGGTCTTTTTTTCTTTTTTGGGGGGGGGGTTTGTTTGTTTTTTGCATATTCAGTCTGATTGTTTAAAAAGTGTAGATCTAGTACGAATAAGATTTTTTTAATGACTCTGCTACGAGGGGTGATCAGGTCTAACATGTGCTGCAAAGCATGGGATAACACTGGAGGGTGGTTTGCAAAATTTTCTATTTTGCCGTTGTTGTCACAATTTGCTAAAAAGGCTTTTGCCAATGCAAATGTGTCTGATCTCTCTCTCTCTCTCTCTCTCTCTCTCCGTGCAGGCCTGCTCACTTTACTTTTTGATTTGGTCAGTCGTAGATGGGTTTTACCTCTGCACGAAACGTGTGCGCCCATGAGTGCAGTCCGAGGTTAAGGTGCTTAGTTAATGGTTTCTAAATTGGGATTCAGTCGGGTTTTTTGGATGGTGAATTTAATGCACCGGCGTATCCCGGTGGTTGCCTAGTAACGCGCTGGCAGTGGGCGCCGTAGAGAGATCTCTATGGTGGGCGCTCCATTAAAACCGTTGGCGCTCCTGACCTTGGCGTCGTGAATGCGCAAAGCACACAGACTGTGCGAAGCAGGAGATAAGAGTGAAGATCTGCGCGTTTGATACCGAAACCGGAGAAATATTCCACTCACACTCACACACACGCACGAAACATATTGTTTTATGTAACTGACGGGCATAGTATGGAGGAAATCTCGAGATGGAGCGCGTCTTAGCTTGTGAATAAGCAGGTGAGTTAACCTAATGATTCTGATATTTTTTAATGCTTTTTTTTTCTTCTCTCCATGAGATGAATCTTTGTTCAGATTGATCACTGACATCTGGGTTGACTGTGTTCTTTAAAGCGATTGCTTAGCGATTTGCCACAGTGGCTCTTTTCTGTGCTCGGTGTTTTATTTTCCCCATTTTATCCAATATTACACCGTCCTAGACCTAGATTAAACAAGCTTCCCAGTCACAACGTGAGGCGCGCGCGCACACACACACAAACACACACACACACACACTACAGCAGTTTGTCGATGCTACGTGGGCTGTGGCTTGGTTTTCTCTCTGGGTCTGCATCCTTGCATTAATTTATAAAGCAGTGATCATTATGTTTGAGTGCTACCTACACCTTCCGCGGAGGATATCCCCCCCCTACACCAATCCCTGCTCCTCTTTATTGCCTTGCAAAATTAGGGGGATTTGGGAAATCCACTGAAACGGGTTTGATCCACACCAGTCGAATTACAAGGGCATTGGGAGCTCGGTAGCCCACTGTTGTCTGACACAGGCTCCTTCTCCAATCTTTTCATGTCAGGGGGGGCCCCGGGCTACCAAGATCCAGTCGATAAGATGTTGTTGAGATTTTTTTATTAGTGGTGAATTGGAGTTGATATGTGTGCCTGTCAATGATGTAGGTGTAGAGATAGTAATGGTGGGAGTGGAACATGATTACAGCAATCATTCTAATAGGTCTGTAACTAGGATCAAGTCAGTCAAATGGGAATTGAAGTATTTTGGCCTCAGGGAAGCTAGGTATTCACTTAAACCACCTCTGTGGCGCACCCACATGTGTGTGTGCATAGTGCAAACAAGCCTGTTAGAGTAAAACATTATGGTTGTAAAACAGTTTCTTTTCTTTTTTTTCTTTCTTTTTTTTTAAATATAACTTAGTTACTGGGTTCTGGGCATGTTGCCAGTCTAAATTGCTAAATAACTTGCAGTGTATCATACTTGACTGAGTGATAGCTCAATTTTATTACATGGCCCATTTGGTGTAAGCTATAAAGCTTTTATCCACATCTGTCCCATCGCACACCAGAAGAAGTTGGGAAAGCAGTATGCAGGCGCTTTGACTGTCTGCAGTGACGTCAGTGAAACAAAAAAAGTATTTTATATGAGGTACAGCCCCAAAAGAAACCACCTCAGCCTTGCTCCGACACTTAAATTAGGACTCTGATTTGATGTCAGATGGAGAAAAACGTACCGATGGGTTGAAAGCAACACTGCAAATGTGTGATGAGAAAGATAATGCCTCTCATTTTAAGTCTACATATTGTCTCCTCGATCTCCAGCAGTGCCTTTTTTTTTGCTGCTTCTTAAACCAGAGACAACTAACCAAGTCTGACTAGTGATTCCCGCTGTACAGCATGTTACCGCTAATTTCATAATGGATAATGATTTCACAGCAGGTTTTGTGAGGAGAGAGAAGGCTTTTTCACCTCTAAATGGATCCAAATGATTTATTATCTGTGTCACTTTCAAACCAGGAGATGTGCCCTGATATACAGAAGAAAAAAAAAAGGAAAAAAAAATCTGGTTCTTTATCTTTCCCATTTAAATGTCGTGGGAGCTGTACATCATTGTCGTATAAAAGATAGGGGATAGAACAAGTCTTGTCCTTTTTGGCTTTTGGTGGAACATTCATAACTGTTAATTAATACAGACAAAGCTGGCCCCAGGCACAGATCTACAATATTTCTCAAATGAACCTCGGTGCTAGTGTGAGAGTAAAAATGTATCTGAATTGTCTCATTGCTTGGAAATGGGAATAATGTAATGATGTTCATATTGGTTGATGCACAGCACCTGCAAAAGAAAAGGACGAGCTGCCTCTGTTTGTGTTTGTGTCCCTGCCAGTGTAAACAAAATGTTGCAGAGAACGAGGAAAACCGGTGCGCCACGGCTATAGTTAATTACTGTTTATAATAGTGGGAAGAAACTGCTCCCTTTCTTATTAGTTAGGTTCATCGGGTTAAAAATGGAGCTGTTTAGCAGCAGGCTTTGACAAACCTCAGTGAAGTGCTCATCAATAATCTAAATAGGTTAACAAGCTTGCTTTTGCTTTGCCTATTGACATGCCAGTGTGAACCTGATGTTAAGCACATCACGCCTACTGCTGTCCTAGACCATAAGGACTAAGATGGGATGAATTTTGTATTAGAGCGTCATTAATTGGATGAGAAACTATGCGTTTTGTTCTCTATAGGTCTCCATGGGATAAGGTTACATTTTATTTTACCACTGTGCACACATGTGGTTGGGGTGACTGTGTGTGACGCTTACACACCAATAAATCAGTAACTACTTATTATTAGGTACCTGGTGATTGCATTTGCGGTGAGGTAGGAGATATGCTAATATGTGTTAATATGTGGTCAGTTACTTGAAGGACTAACAGGTCGAAAATCAAGGAATTCATTTTGCAGCTTCCATTTTTGTGCTTTGCAGTTATGCAGTTCTTCTAGGAAATGAAAACTGTAGTGGTTAAAAACTAGAAAAGGCAGTAAAAATCCAAAAGCTAAAATAAATCATCCTGCCTTGAACTCTCCATTCACTGACTTACCATTTATGACACCTGAAGGTAGTGGAAGCAAAAAGTGCAGAGCAGTTACAGACATAAAGGCTTTTCCAAATACTCCACCCTGTGGAGAGGGTTGGGTCCCATCAGGCATGTTTGTTCTGCGAATGTTCATCACTTCCATTATGCATCATGTCAACAGCTGACAGTACTGCTTAGATGCACTGAAAGCCTAAAAAAAAAAAAAGAAAAGAAAAAGACTGCACTTATGATTTGGGGTTTTTGAAATAAATTAAACACTGAAACATTCCAGTCAAGTCATATTTATTCCCCGTGAGCGCGTCGTTTTTTAATCTTGCTTTGGTACTTATCAAAGATTCGTCTCTTCTGCTCTGTGTTGCTTTTACATAAGAAATGGAGTTCTTAACACCTTTTAGCTAGAGATGGTTTCGCAGCGTCACTCCAACATCACAGCAGATGGGTTTTTCAGATTTTCCCTATCGCCTCCTCCACTGATACACAAAGATCAGTATTCAGTGATTTGTGCATGAGCAAGCATAAAAAGGTTATTATCAAGCCAGTGTGTGCGTTTAGCGCTAAACTGGAGGAAGGTAATGCTTTTAATAAAAATATCATTTATGTGGATATTTTTGCTTTTTTTTACTCTTTTCACACATTTTTCTGGTCTAATTTGTCAAATCCTCTCGTTTTCAGATCTGTGTTCCCTGCAATGAAAGCTGGAAGTGGGGGCGCTCGATACCTGGTTGAGGTGTATTCGGATTTTATAACTGTCAGATCTAAAGGCGCAGTGAGTGATGTCTGGTTGACAGGGTCAGTGCAGAGGGACTGAATAGACACTAAAGTGTGCATTTGTGTTGTGCAAGGGCACCATCTTGCCCAGACCATGTGGCTGGCTACATTTAGAGACCATCTGTTGCCTCCACACCTGCTACATCGGCAAGGGACTGTAACCATCACCCATTGTGCTCTTCTTTGGTGGATATTATGTTCCTGCTGGTCACTGACCAGGGCAACGAGCCAGAAATTCTACCCAACTGTGACCACCCAGTATGGGAAACTGCGCGGCCTCAGGGTTCCAGTGCCCAGTGAGGTCCTCAGGCCAGTAGATCAGTATCTCGGGGTCCCGTATGCTGCCCCACCTCTGGGCGAGAAGCGTTTCATGCCCCCTGATCAGCCCTCCTCCTGGTCAGGTATCAAGAACGCTACCCACTTCATGCCCGTCTGCCCTCAGAACATCCACAACACTGTGCCAGAGATTATGATGCCAATATGGTTCACCTATAACCTGGACACAGTGGCCACATACATTCAGGATCAGAGCGAGGACTGCCTGTATCTAAACATCTACGCTCCAACAGATGATGGTGAGTTGGTGTGGTAAAAAGGACAGCAATGGTGTTCCACGTCCATTGATCACTGTTTATCGTGGCCCTGATGTTGTGCTGTGATCATCATAAAGCATGCGTGTAACCAATATCCATGCCACTGCTGCCAGCAAGGGCTGATTTACTGCCCAGTGCAATGTCATCATTGTCTGACATGTTGCTGTCACATTAGTGGGTAATGATTTGGTAGGCAACTAAAGAGTTTTCCCTGATGCCACTTAATTGATCCTCTGCATACCTAAACATAGACAGACTGAGGCATGTGCATGTTCTCCCAGCAACAGATATCGAGGGAAGTACTTCAGAGCCAAGGTGTTGTTCAAGCACTGGTCCCCCCCTTTAACTAAATTAGATTTTTGGTATTTTTTAAAATAACAAGCCTACAGCACCAGTGGAAATTACAGCAGTGCTAGTAAAAGTAAAAGTGCTAGCTTTCCATGTTTTCTGAAACTTCTTTAAAATTACCGAATCACTGCTTTGCTCCGACAGCATGTCTGCTGGGGGCTAATTAGTGAGGTACAGGAGTCAACCGTCTATCGCATGCTGAATCCCCTCCTATTCTTCTAACTAATAGAAGTGTGAAATGAACCAGCGAGGAAACATTTTGAGTGAATCTGCAAATTAGCAGCACAGTGTAACACCACGGTAATGCTGCATGTTCCCTAAATCAAATGTTGACAAACAGAGTTCTTTAATTCAGGTTACTTCAATTAGGTTTTGGTTTCTTACAGTGTATTGCTTCCCTCCAGAGCATTTGTCATAATGGGGGAGGGAGCATTGAAAGTTGAGCCGTGTTCAACTTGTAAGACGCCACGCTTTGGCTGGCTTTTCTCTGGTAGCATAGCAACAACAGATAAACAGCCTGCTTGAGAGGTAGCAGTCCAAAATGGTGCAGCCCCACAGCCCCTCAAATGAGTTCCTCCAACAGGCCTACTCATCTGGCCACAAACAGGTTAAATAACACATTATTTCAGAGTAACATTGCCCTTTTCTTCTATACATTTTTCTCTCTTCAGACTTGTTCATTGTTTATTTAAAATGCACCTGGGGCATGCTCTGACTTTATTACTTGTTTCACTGATGTGAAACCTCTTTTTCACTTACCTCCAGTGGTCTGTCTCGTCCCGTCACATTACACAGGCCGTTTCTGAATATTGCACTATTCACAGTTTTATCACTATTCACCAAAACACTATATACCTTATATTTCACTCCCTTTGCAAAGAATCAACGTGACACTTTTTCTAAATATAGAGAGCAGGATGAACCAAGATACGTGCATCCTTCACTGTCACAGTTACTGAAGCGTTCAAAGGCAACAGCATGTGTATGTGCATGTGTGCGTACTTACAAAAAATTTAACGGGTAATACCAATTTGCTAAAACCTGAATTATAAACAGTAATCATTTTGTGTCATAATGTTAGTGTCTTAACACTAACATTATAACTAACTTCATCTACCTTTTTGTACCGAGGAAAGTCTGGACCGACAGTATATTATTTAAGAGGCACAGTCAACCATGCTATTTTGAATTCTGTACTTCTTTTTTTTTTTTCTTATGTGAATCCCAGGGAGCCAACACAAGAAAAAAGGGGCGGCTGAGATACATATATCTGAAGGTATTTTTAAGAGCTCAAAGTCTTGATGCATGGATTCTTTTAGTTTCATGAAGATCTTACACTCCTTTGTTTTGACTTTCCTAAAGAACTGCGGGGGTTTCTTTTTATTTGAAGAGGAATAAGAAAAATGTTATCCGGTTTATGATTACATAAGTTTCCTGTTAGTGCATCTCGGTCTTGTACTGAACACAGTTGCAATCCTTTCAGTAAGTGCTATATCTCTATTTTCATGCACATTGATCCAGAGATTGCATTATTACTTATCTGTCTTATAGTCCTTTGTAAAGACAGTCATTCGTCAATATAATAAATTGGCCCCAAAACATGAAATATAGATTTTCTGTTCGTAGCGAAAACAGAGGACTGTTTCCTTCTTAGCTCATACTAGTAAATAGAAAGAGCTCAGAGTAGTGTGACACCTTCCAGTTCATATCAATAAAATTAGGTCTAAACATAGACAGTCTAAAATTTGTGGGTTTTTAATACTGCTTACGCATGCATGTTATACATAATGCTTGCTCCAGCACCACACATGCACTATAGAAATCGTGGTTAATTATTTATTATTCATACACACGTGTCAGAGCGTATTTGCCATTTGTCATTACAGCTTCCAGACCACAGGCCTCCCACCCTAGCTTGCTTCTGAGCACATTTTCTAAGCAGTCTTTTCCCATACCTCATACTCAAGTGGTTGGGGCATAAAGTTTTAGTAACAGTTCTCCTTTAAGTCTACATTTCACTACTGTTCCACCCCCACCTCTGCAGGTGTTTGCCTAGCATCTGTGTGTGTGTGTATGTGTGCGTCGATGTTGCAGATATAAGGGACTCCGAAGCGCGGCCCGTGATGGTCTACATCCATGGAGGCTCCTACATGGAGGGCACCGGCAACATGATGGACGGCAGCGTTTTGGCCAGTTATGGAAATGTTGTCGTCGTCACGCTCAACTACAGAATTGGAATACTAGGTGCGGTACATTCTAATGGCATTTCAAACAACACATTTAGTCCTGCTTGAACTTGGGAGAATAAACTGTCACCGCTGTCATTAGCATCAACTGTGTTGCTGTTATTACCTTTTAAAATGTAGTACAGACATGAGAGAAAACTATAGTGGAAAGCTGTACAAGGAAATATAGCTTCCTGAGATCTGGGTAGCATAGTGTAGCTTGATCTGCATACAAATGTTGTCTTCAGAGGAAAAGCTATGCAAACACTTATCATGCCATGTCCTTGTTTCACACAATCTGTTTTATACCCACTCTGAAAACACAATTTATCTTCTTTTAGATGGATTTATCTAATCTGTACAAGATTATCAGCCTTTCTTCGAAGTAAAACAATTTAAATACGCTACAGAGGGTTGCGCCATTCGCAGGCATTTACAAGGTCGAGGGCTCCCCCACACCCTCCACCCTGTGTTTAACATTCAAAACAGTAAGGTGTTTGGATGAGACTTGACAAGCGGATCAGTAACAAGAGCACGTGTAAGAGCAACGGTGACCTCGCTGTAGTTTTATGACATTTATTTCTGGAAATAAAAGGTTTATTTACATTACATTAAACGTTATGAAGTCACTCTTATGAGGAGAGCATTGAAATTTCATGAGCAGCGGAGCCTCGATCGCTTGGTAAGGGGGGCTGCTGCTTGGAAGACTATTACAAGGAGTCGGCTAAGGTAGTGGAACGCTGTGGGAGAGAGCAAAGGCATATTTACACCTGAGGGGGAATGGTGTCAGTTCATTCAGACTCCCCGCTGGGCTACAGCTTTAGATCAAAGCTGTGACATATTTGGTCGAGCTCTTCTTCACCACTGGCTCTGTTGTCTCTCTGTATACACCAGGCTTCCTCAGTACCGGTGACCAGGCAGCAAAAGGAAACTACGGACTCCTGGACCAGATTCAAGCCCTACGCTGGATAAGTAAAAATATCGGGTACTTTGGAGGAGACCCCAGTCGCATCACGGTTTTTGGATCTGGAATTGGTGCTTCCTGCGTCAGTTTGCTGACTCTATCCCACCACTCAGAGGGTAGGAATCTGCAATCACTGTTTTTGAAGTTGTCTCTCACTTTGATGTGGTGTTAATCCCCGCTGTTTGGGCTATAACTAATGCAAAAATTCAGCACCAGTATATCAATGAACCTGAGGTTTTGGCGGGGGGCAGTTTTAGAGTTTTGTTCTCCAAATGAAGCTCCAAATGCTCTGGCAGGGAGATGAAGTGTTATGATATGGGAGTAGGGTAAAGGGGGTATTCGTTAAGTAAGTGATTGCTTTTGTTCCCCTCTACTCAATCTAATCAGGCTAAAAGCTCTGCCTCTTAAAACGTGAAGCTCTTAAAGAAGCCTACTGGCATTATAAAGTTTTCAGCATGTCTTCGAGTTCACCTGTGACCATCAGTTTTTACCATTCCAACTCATTTATATTTCAGTCTCTCGGCGTCACGTTTGTTTACCCTTGTGTGCCTACCTGCAGTGTCCGAAAATGATTTAAAAATACCAACGATGTTGTGTGTTTGTCGTCTGTCATTGCAAAACCTTGAGCGAAGACATTGTTTACCAAAGACAAGGTTGGCATGAGAATGAAGCAGTCCGAATTCTTAAGATATTCTCATTAAAAACTGATAAACCCCTCCTCCACGGCTCTCTCTCGCTCTCTCTCTCTCTCTCTCCCTCTCTCACACACACACACACACACGCACACACACACACACACACAACTGCTGCATTAGTGTTGTGATTGAAAACATACTTTAAACCAAATTATTTCATATATTTTGAATAATGTAAGGCACTTTGATTTTAATTAAAATTCCTCTGTAAAGGATATACATTACCTACAGGAATCTTCTGACACTCGGTAAAAGAAAACTAGGTAACAATAAAACATGCTGTTTGATTTACAGTCATCCAAAGCTCCTTGCAAGAATCAAAGATGTGTATTTCAATATGGGTGGCCTGCTGGGAATTGAACATCTTATCTTTGCTGTATTATTGCCCTGGTTCTCCCATTGATGCTGGACAAAATCACGAGAAGGACAGAAATTGTGTGTTTTCATCAATGCGAGGACAGGGAGGCTGCGGGAGTCGTCCTTTGTGAGGTTTGTATTGGATGTCCTAGCTCGGCTGCAGCAAATGCACAAAGACCTCCGGCTGTCTTTGAAGTAGACTAGCTAGCTGCTGCCCTAAAAAATTGAAATAAATGACAGCAAAGGAAGGAGAAAGTGACACTGCCCCTGCACTCCTTTTCCAGCGAACGCTCTTCCTTAACCCCAGCAGAGTATTTCTGAGTTGATACATATCACTTGTCATTTTTAGGTGCTAGAAACAAAATCCCTAGAGACAGAGGTGACGCACTGCATATAAACAATTCAACAGAGCAGCGTGTTTACTGTATCAACACTGAAGGATCAGGGTAACTGCATATTCAGCTCTCTGCACACACACCCCTGCACCACAGAGTTGGCACCAGCAAGCTACGTGTATGCTAAGCAGCTTGTTAGGAGGACGCCAATAACGTTGCTGCAATTACAGTAGCTCTGTGCATAACCAGTGTAAGGAAAACTGGAACCTCCTCACTGAAAATTGAGCCGAGTTGAAATTGGTTTGATGTGCATTCCCTGTCATCTGCATATAGAGAAGACGCCACATGAGACAAATTAGAAATCAGCCGAGAAAAGAATGGATTTTCTTTTTGCCGTTTTTCTTATTCTCAGAAGAAGAAGCAACATTCCTCTTTACTAATTTATTTCTTCTACCCGCTGCTTTACTTAGCGGCGTCTCATCTGCTCAACTCGCCGGCCTTATCATTCTTTGTATTTCTAATCTTCCTGATTAATAATCAAAGTACGTCACATGTGGCCTTGTTTCATCTTGTTGCCACAAGAAGCAACAGGCAGCCAGCCTCAGATTTAGTTATGAATACCAATTAATGCAACGTGAATCATGTATTTGCTCGTGGCAGTCAGGAATGCTGTTAATAAATATGATTTTGCTGGTTAACCTATGTTCTCTGTGCCTTTGTCCTGTGTGTTTTTGTTCTGAATTTTGTCTCCCAAGGTCTGTTCCACAGAGCCATCATCCAGAGTGGTTCAGCGCTTTCCAGCTGGGCTGTCAACTACCAGCCAGTCAAGTACACTCGCATGCTTGCTGAGAGGGTTGGCTGCAATGTGTTGGACACAGTAGACATGGTGTCCTGCCTGCAGAAGAAAAGTGCTAAAGAGCTGGTTGAGCAAGACATCCAGGCTGCCCGTTACCGTGTGGCTTTTGGCCCTGTCATCGATGGCGATGTCATCCCAGATGACCCAGAGATCCTGATGGAGCAGGGCGAGTTCCTTAACTATGATATAATGCTGGGTGTTAATCAGGGAGAGGGCCTGCGCTTTGTGGAGAATGTGATGGACCTGGAAGACGGTGTGTCTGGCAGCGACTTTGACTTTGCTGTGTCCGACTTTGTGGACAGTTTGTATGGCTACCCAGAAGGAAAAGACACACTGAGGGAGACAATCAAATTCATGTACACAGACTGGGCTGACAAGGACAACCCAGAGACTAGGAGGAAGACCCTGGTGGCCCTCTTCACTGACCACCAGTGGGTGGAGCCGTCAGTGGTAACGGCTGACCTACACGCCCGCTACGGCTCGCCCACCTACTTCTACGCCTTCTACCACCACTGCCAGAGCCTTATGAAGCCAGTGTGGTCAGATTCAGCGCATGGAGATGAGGTGCCTTATGTATTTGGCATCCCCATGGTGGGCCCAACTGATCTCTTCCCCTGTAATTTCTCCAGGAACGATATCATGCTCAGCGCTGTGGTTATGACTTATTGGACCAACTTCGCGAAAAGTGGGTAAGTAACAGTGGATTCAGCAAAAAGTAAAGTAATAAGAATGTGACTCATTTACACATTCGTTGAAATGCATTAAATTGCCATTCACTATCTAATTTCATATTCCTGTCTTGGCTTAGAAATTGTTGTGAAATAACATAACTGTCCCCAAATTGTGTTTTAGTTTTTATTGCTTTGCATCAATTCCTGACATTAAAAAGATTTTAATTTAGACAACGTATTGTGCAATAGGTCTCCTTGCCTTTGCTGCAACTGATTTGACCTCATTAAAAATATTTTAAAAACAGTTTAACTCTGCACCCATACCTGTGAACTTAATTGCTTCCCCTGCATACATAATGCCAAATCCTAAAAGAAATCAGACATCACTCCAGCACAGTCATATCAGCTGACAAAACTGAGTGCATCTATTTAGTCTCTTATTTAAATAGTCAAAGTCTTGTTTAGCTATCTCTAAAACCTGGTGTAATGCACATAACACAGTTTCATCACTTTGGGCAGCTGTCCTAAAGGTAAGGGCTAATAAAATTTACAGCTTCATTCGCATAAATGTTTAAAGCAGTTCATTGGTGTTTAACAAAAAGGTTACATTGAAGAGAAAGTTTGAAGACACAGTTTAGATGTGCTCTATAAATTTAAGGCCAGCTTTAGTGAGTTGTGTTTTTTGATAGGAGTGACTCACTTTGTCACCACAGGAATACGTTGACTTGTATTACAGATAAACGCTGGTAATAAATAAGTGTTTAGAGACGAACTCTTATTTTTCACTCAGGATCTGTCTTTCCTTCTGGCAGATTAGCTTTTTTTTTAATCGATTTTACAAGGAGGCAAAAAAATGCACCATATTCATCTAAATATCTGTCTTCAATTTTCAGCGATTGTGAGTTTATTTTACCCAAAACAAGCAAAGATCAAATTGCACTAACTGAAAGGCTTCCAGTTGGATGTGAAACAGAGTGGAGCTCTGCACCTTTCTTTCTGACAGCTTTGTTTTTCAATTCATCATACCAAGGCAAAGATTTACTAAGTGTGTTTGAAGATAAAAGACATCTAAGTGAGTTGTGGTGGAGGGCTCCCCTGCTGCATGCCAGAGTCTTCCTTCATTTTGAATGCACAACTGCAATGAATCTTTGTGGGTGATGGCCCTAGTGGTTGGCAGATATGCAGCACTGGTCACTATAGGCTGCTGTTTCAGTGTGTGGGGAATGAGGGGATGCTGAGCTCTTGAGGAGAGTTTGTGATATTACATTGTGTTGACCTGTTGTTTTGCTTTTATATTGGTAAGGTTTCTCTCCTCTTTCTGTATTGCATTTCATTGTAAAAGCTATCTTTCCTTATATATTTGGAAGGGCAACATTTGTGGACTTGACTTGTGGGCCTGAGCAATGAGGTTAATGTCATTTTCACCAGAGGGGGCAATTTTACCAGAATGTTTTTTTAAGTACAAGAAAAGATGATTTTGTTAAAAAAAGAAAAAAAAAAAGAAAAAGCTTGTAAAAGCACCAAGAGTACCAATTCAACTTCTTTAATCAAGTAAAAGTGAAAAAGTACAGGCTGTGAAATGTACTCAAAGTTTTACCAAACTAACTGACTCTCATGTTATATTAATAGCATAATAAAATAATATTAATACATAGGAATAGAAAGTCTATTTCAACTTAAATTGTAATTCTGATGAATGCACTCAGCCTGAATATCTGTTATGCAGAACAGAAGCAGAGGACAAACAAAGGGAATAAATAAAAGCAGCTCTGTTTGCATTTGCCTTCAACTGCAGACTTTGCCTCAACGGCTAAACAGGAAAATGTGTATAATTAGTGAGATTTAGCACGTGTGTGAAGCCTAAGATTGTGGTGGTGCGGTGTGGGGAAAGAATCACTTAGAACTAAGATAGAATAATTTCTGTTGTGAGCTCCATTTTTTTTGTATACAGGCTCTGATCAGCTGACCTATGTAGCTCCTCTGAATTCAACAAGATATAGGCAAATGCTTTTTGCATAAACTGATTTCCAAAGCCTAGACAGAATACAGCTAGTATAAAGGTAGAATTCATTGAGTGAATCTAAACAGCACGATCAACTTCAATCTACTGATGTAATTTTACATTGACCATGAACACCACAGCTGCTCATGCACCAGTCCAACATAGTACAACACTATAAACTTCACTACACTACTGCAAACCTGCATGCCCTTCATGAAATTGCAACATTTTGTGTAACCTTTAAATAGCAAAATATTAGTATAAAAGAAATTAGAATGTTACGTATAAGCATCAATTTCAAATCTTAGTGAACAGACCTTACCCTTAAAAATAATCAATAATAACCCTAAAAATAAGCCCGTCCTTTTTCTTACATCTTTCTCCATTTCTAAGTGAAGTTATCTCACTTTCTTTGCTCTCTCTGAGGAACAAAAACAACAACAATACTTTTAGCTAGTAGCTGTGCGGCAAACTGCACAGAAACACTTTGTTTGCTGATATTTGTTGAACTCTTAGAAATATTGAATTTAAAATTACCTGCTAGTTAAAAAAATATTTCTTCCCTTATGTTCACTTCTTTTCTGTAGCTCTAGCAATCACAACCAAAAACATCATTCCAGATCATTATAGTCCACTTAAACCCCTGAATATATCGCTAATTGAGGCATACATTTTTCTTTATTTATTTTTTTAATTCTTTCATCTCTTTGTGTATGGTTAGCGCCAGTGATTGGTACAGCAGTAGGATTGTCTTTTATGTTTTTTGTTGTTCCCTTCATTTAGATTCCGTCTGATGTTTGAAGGTGCTCAGTGACAGCATATAATAACTCCCCTCGAATGGCTAAAGTAAACATTTAAGTAATGAGCCTGTTTAAAAAATGTAAGGAGTAGAAAGGAGAGTTATTTGTGACAAACTTAGGGAGTAAAGGTAAAAAGATGCCAAAAAAATACCTAAGTAGAAATTCCTGCAAATTCTACTTAAGTTTAAGAATAGTAACTGTAACAACAAAATACTTTGCACTTCCCTCCTGTTATTAAAACAGTAGTGATGTAGATATTTTGCAGTAGTGATGCCCATTAATGTTAGGGCAAATATAAGCCAAATCACATATTTAAAAAATCTAATATTCATCGACTTAGGATTGAAGAGGATTGTGCTAAAAGTTAATATATATTGAAATTAATTTCCCTCCAAGGCTAAAATTTACCTGTGATGTTTTCATAGGGATCCTAACAAGCCAGTGCCACAGGACACCAAGTTCATCCACACCAAGGCCAACCGCTTTGAGGAGGTAGCCTGGTCCAAGTATGACCCCTATGACCAGCTGTACTTGCACATTGGCCTGAAGCCTCGTATCCGTGACCATTACCGTGCAACCAAAGTAGCCTTCTGGAAACACCTGGTGCCCCATCTCTACAACCTCCATGACATGTTCCATTACTCCTCCACCACCACCAAGGTCACACCACTGGATCCCACCCAGTCAAATGGCAAGAGGTCTGGGGGCACTGGACGCCCCCCTTTATCCACTGCCCACAGTAGCGGAGAAGGAGGGAGAGAGATGGGTCCCCTGATCATGCCAAACCCGAGAGATTACTCCACAGAGCTCAGTGTCACTATTGCTGTCGGGGCGTCACTGCTGTTCCTCAACGTTCTGGCCTTTGCTGCTCTGTACTACCGCAAGGACAAGCGCAGCCGCCAGGACACTTCACAGCAGCCCAGTCCGCAGCGTGAAAGCAAAGGCAACAATGCAAGCCACACCACAACAGTAGACGAGACCTTGTCATCCCAGCAAAGGAACCAGTGCGAAGCCCTTCACAATCCTCTCCATGTCTCGCCCAGTTTGGACTATACGCTCAGTCAGCGCCGCTCCCCTGACGACATCCCTCTAATGACCCCCAACAACATCACCATGATCCCCAACTCCCTAATGGGTCTTTCCAACATGAGTCCATACAGCACCTTTCCCGCTGGCTACAGCTCTGCAGGCCTGCCCAGCACCCACTCTACCACAAGGGTATAACCTGGCAGCCAGACAGAGATGAGAAATGTGACATAGATGAAAAATGGAAATGTAAAGCTGTATTTAGGATGTGTAGGTAAAATAGGATTTAATATGTATGTTCTGTCTTTTTCCAAAGGTGTACAACCGCCAACATCCTGCCTTTGCTTTCTCATAATAGGAAGTCTAACTGCAGAGTCATTTTATAATAATCATTTTCAAAGGCAGTCAAAAAGAAAAAGTGCATTTCATTTTCCACTTTGGCTTTTTTGGAACTTTACCTAGCAAGAACTTAGTATAATGTTTGTACAGTTGGATTTGTATGGGAAGTTTTTCTTACTCTGTGATATCTATTTTGATCTCGTGGAACAAAGTGACATTACAACTCATGGTGGACAGAGATGAGATCTGGGAGAAGCATAAAAGCAGTATTATTATTACTATTATCAAGCTATTTTATACATATTTCTCATGGTACATTGCTTATTATGAAAATGTATTTTTACTGTAATTACTTTAAAATGCCTTGTACAGCACATCGCTTACATGAGGAATTACTGTGGAGTCATGCCAACAATGGATTGAAGTTTTACTGGTCACATGTGTTAAAACTGTCCAATTTACCCAAAATGTTTCTATCTGGTAGTGCAAATTATAGCACTGTGTGTGTGTGTGTGTGTGTGTGTGCGTGTGTGTGTGTGTGCGTATGTGTGTGAGTGTGGCTTGGTTTGTGAGAGTGTGGTGCGAGTGTGTGGCTGACAGCTGCAGTACAAAAATGTAAATTAGGCACTGGTTGAAATTAACCATTGGGTTTTGCATATGTAGTATTGTGTAATTTATTGTAGTCTATTTGAGTAACCTTGCTATATTATTGTTTTATGTGCTTTTCCATTTTTGCTTAGTACATCGTAGCAATAGATCTTCTGCTTCACTATAAAGAGAAAATTGCTTAAGATGTGTTTTTCCTACTCTAACCAAACTCATGGTTCTTTTGGCTTGGCTTGTTTGTACAGAATAAACTTAGACCAACATTTTATTTGTCGTTTGTTTATGAAAAGCCTACTGTAAGGTCTTCAGAGAGATGACTGTAATTACATTGTAACTGTATGTATACCAATTCAGTTATTCACATTTAAAAAGCAGTTTTATGAACCTTGCAGAATATTGCTCCCTCTCCAAGTGGTTTGGACCCCTTGTCAAGCTAAACCCAGGGGTCATTCTGTACTGAATGGACACGATGGACCTCAAGCTTTGCGATTTGAGTTCTTTGAACCTATAAAATTGTTTACTGGTAATCTAAATGAGATGGCTATTAAAAGATTTTTGGAACTAAAGATGAGTCTTGTCTGAATCTGGGATTTGAACACAATTTGTAGGGAAAAAGCAAGTATAATGACATCCTATAAATCGTATACGTTAAGAAAGGTAGTCCTAAGCTGTATAATATCTAGGTCATGATTAGCCCTAGAGATGCAGTTACAGGGGAACTGTGCTGCATTTACACTGTTACACTGTTCCTGGAGTGTTTTTTTAAAACCATGGTAAGCTGCTAAAAAAAATTCATGTAAGATATTTGAAAATCTGGGGATAAAGAAGTGAGATCAACAGACCTCTGTAACTGGCTTCTCTTCTTTGCTTGAGGCTAGCAGCTGGATGCTGCATCAGCTGACACTATTTCAGCACACCTAACTCTCCAACTGAAGTGTTTTCTGATGAGTTGCAAAAAAATGATCTCTCCAGTTCAGTTATAATTTGGATTTTAAAGTCCAGTATTGTTAAATAGTTTGAATGTGATGCTGAATCAGTGGAATCTCGATTATTTCCAGTGAAGTAATTTTAAAAGATGTGAGGTTAATTTGGGTTTAGATAAGGCTTGGGGTTAAAATCAGACTAGATCTATGTTGATTTGTTCTCTCTAAAGCATTACTAGGTCAGTAACTTATATATGCTATGTTGGTTATCTTTTCCGAGTGTAATAGATAACATAATGGATTGGCCTAGCTTCTGGGTCTGAAAAGTGAAACCAGCACAGATATTCCTTAAAACTACAATCTTTCTAATAGCCACTGGGGCCAGTACTGGAGGTCTATGAGAAAATAGCCTTTGGCTTTGACATATGTAGTAACTCCTACTGAGTTTTTGGGTTCACTCACTTGTTCAAATTAATTCAGTGTTATTTATATAGCGCCAAATCACAAAAACTGTTGCCTCAATGCGCTTTATATTGTAAAGGTGTTACAATACTAAAGAGAAAATCACAAAAATCAGACAATCCAATTATGAGCAAACACTTAGTGTTGGTGGGAAAGAAAAACTCCCTCTTAACAGGAAGAAATTTCTGGCAGAACCAGCCTCAGGGAGGGGCAGCCATCTGCTGTGAACGGTTGGGGATGTGGGGAGACAGGACAAGAGAAACACTGTGGAAAAGAGCCACAAATTAATGACTAATTAAAGGAGAAAGGAGAGATTCTTAGAAAGAAGAGGTCCTCTGAAAGAAGGATCTCTCCATACACCACATTGGAGACACAAACCATGCCATGGTGTCAATCTATGTCCAATCTATGAATCACAATCAGATTGCCTTTTATTGTCATTGCAATATATAATACAAGAAATTAAGGTGATATTTCTGCCAACAAAGACATTCACACAAAAAACAGTTTTTACACAGTGAACCAAACCCTTTCAGCAGAAGATAATAAATATTTATGAATATGAATGAGTCCAATTTTTTTAAAGTGCCTCATAATAATAATGTTTAATTTAGAACAATGTTTGCACATGGAGAAAAACTCATGTTGTTTTGATGGACATGTAGGGTCTAAGCAGGTCAAACAGCAAGTGACCATGGTGGAAGGTTTCTTTAGTGATCCTGAAGGCTCTTGAGAGGTATCTCTCTCTTGCAGTCTCTTCATTGGAGGGGAGGATACAGCCAGTGATCTTTTGTACTTTCTTTGGATAGCCTTTTAAATGTCCTGCAGTGCGGGAGGCCTGGTGAGATTGTTGGAAATAAAGGTCCCAAGAAATTTAAAATCATGGACCCTCTCAATAGAGTCTCCACTGATGACCGAGCGAGCCTCTGCTCTTCATGATGTCTATGATTTATTTTGTTTTCTTTTGCAAGATTGTTTGCTGAACACCACATGACCAGTTGATGGACCTCAGCCCTGTAGAGAGAGTCATCTACTGCTAATATGAGTCCCACTAGTGTGGTGACATTAGTAAATTTAATAATGGTATTAATGGGATGGACTGAGGTGCAGTCTTTGGTAGGAGAGGAAAGACGAAACTCAGCCAGCTTCTTCATCAGGCTCTATGGCATGATGGTGTTAATGTTGAGTTATAGTCAACATAGAGCATCCTCACATTTTTTGATTCATTTGATGATTCAAGGCGGAGTGGAGAGCTTTCGAAATGGCATCCTCTGTGGATTTGTTCACTTTGTAAGCATAGTGATGTGGGTCAAGAGTCAGTGGAAGACAGGCTTTGATGTGATTTGATAGCAGCCCTTCAAAGCACTGTGACATTGTGGATGTTAGAGCAACAGGTCTGTCTGTAGTCAGTGAGGGAGTCAGAAGCTTTCCTTGAGTCTGGATTGATTACAGATGACTTCAAGCAAGGTGGGATAATGATCTGTGCAAGGGTTAAAGATGTAGTAGTGAAGACTGCTGAGGTCTGGACAGGACACGCCTTGAGCACTTTGTTGGGTACCTTGTCAGAGCTAGAAGCTCTTCTCAGCCTTCCTTGGGTTCACCAATCTAAACATGAGGTTCACATCACACTCCTGTACAATGATTGGGAGGGTGCTGGTAGTAGGTGTAGATGGAGGGCCCAAACTGGGTCTTTTAACCTCAAAGGCAGCAAAGAAGCAGCTTAGCTCCTCTACCAGTGAAGTGTTCATGTTGTTGAGTTTGAGATTGCTGTCCTTGTGATTAGTGATGTGTGTCCTGCCAAGCCTGCCTGAGTTTATTGTCAGTAAAGTGGACCTCAATTTTCCTCTTACAGTCCTGTTTGGCCTGATTGATGCCACTTTTCAGTCTTGTCTTCGAACGGACATGACGGCTAGATCATTCAGTCCTCAAGAGAGACTGGACTTCCTTTGTTATCCAGAGTTTCTTTTTAGAAAAAAACGCTGATGTGCTTAATAACACAGGTGGAGATGGAGCACAGTTTGTGTATATTTCAAAAATTCCCCATTTAGTGTGTGCAAAGCAGTCCTGTAGCTCAGTGATAGAGCCCTCTGGGGAGGTTTTAATGATCATTATGTGTGGCTTTGTTTTTTCCTGAGGTCTGTGTGCTAGGTTAAGGAGTAGTCAAAGATGGTCTGACAGACCCAACCATGGAAGGGTCACCGTGCTGTATGCATCCCTGATGTTTGAATACACCCATGTGGCTTTGTGTATAGAGCCGCCTGGCAGCCCTGCTTCTGCCTTCCTCTCTTCATGGCACCTTCATTGCTTAGCAGACCCAAAAACAACCTATGGTGAGCCTGGAGGTCTCGTTATGTCCACTGGGATGTTGTGAACTCACCAGAGGTCCAACATGATAGCCACAGGACACAGTTTATAAACTCCTGACATCTATATAAGAGCATATCTTTACAGAGCATGAACAGCAATGCCACAAATAACACAAAAGAGAGCCAAGAGCTATTGCACTAATGCACAGAAGTTATCTTGAGTGTAACACATTGTACACTGTATAAATGATCAGATCTACATCCATCATTTATATACATATTATGATTGTATCTAGCGTTCGCTATCAGACACTATGGCAGTGCAGCAAGTAGTCATAAGACACTGTACTGATGAATTGGCACTTTTGTCCAGCATGTGGCGCGTTGAGAATACTAAAATTAGCCAGATCTCATCTTTTCATCTTCTTTGCTTGGTACACACCTCTAGAAAAACCACCAACACATTCCTTACAGTCCTCATGTTTCCTTAGGTGTTCCTACTACTGCAGTTGTTTTAGGCTTCATCTTTTAATCATGTTAAAACACACTGGCTGGTTTCATATCCCAAATACCCAGCTGAAAGAGTCTGAGATCACTAAAGATAATCAAACAAACATGGAGGGAAGCATAGTCCATCCTTACTTCTGCATCTGGGAAAATAAATAATTTAAGCCCTCGCCACAGGAGGCCTTTGGCACTGAAGTCACTCCCAACTGAGCTTGACTTGTTTTTGTCCTCCAAGTGCTTGTTTGTTTGTTTGAGAGCTGTTTGTTTGCTTTTTTCATAAGATAACACGACACACATTATGATAACGGTGATAAGAGATTATGTAAATACTTTTACAGGGCACTTCTCCACTCCCCCTGTATAAACATGCATATTACCATGTTCAGTGTGTAACTACTGGCAAGTGTATCTATTATACGGCAGTTATAAAAGTGTCATATCACTTACACTGTCTCATAGGCCTACATTGCATTAGTTTAACATACCTTGTAGAGTAGGACCGATAATAATATAGCTACAGTTTCCTATGTGATTATGCAAAATAGCCTTTATAACATTTGCAAGTTAGTTGAACGCTTGGGCAGTAATATGTTTGTTTAAAATATCAGTTCATGCATTAACCAGAGGCTGTTACACAGACTTATTAACTGCTACCGAATAATTTATCACATGATCTATGATAACATCACCGGCCACCATCTGCATCAGCTTTGTGGAATGCAGTTTATTAATAAAGTCTCTTTTCATGCCACCCAAGACAGCGAGCGTCTAAATCCAGTCCCCCTACCTAATCCCCATCCTTTGATTGTCAACATTAAGCAAAGCTGACAGCCATTGTACACACTCATATGCAGTACAGAGGTTAATTAATGCTTCTTGTCTGTCTCTCTTTCACATTCTCTCATACGTCTTCTTAGAGACTTCAAAGGCGTCACTTCCCTGCACTTTAAGTGTATCAGAGCCAGTGTCATGAATCCTTTCTAAACAAATCACTTGATCTGTAATTGCTTTGAGAAAGGCTACAGAATGGAAAGTTAAAGCAAACAATTTCAGCAACCAGAAGCCGATTATATTTTGAAGGAACTGTCTGAGGAGGAGTGATTTTTTATTTATTTTTTGGTCGGGAACACAGGAGTCCCTCCAGCTTTTTACAGGATCCGGTGAGTTGGTAAAATTGCACTGCATCTGTAGCAGTCCCAATAATTAATACAACTAGATAACTGTATAATAATATAAAGTGCTGTTTCTCCAAAATAATTAAAGCATGTGATATAATAGTGTGATAATTTGTGTCTTTTGATGATGATATTTGATTACGTCTACTTGTGCACTGTGTGATTTAAATGGCAAATGAAAGGAGGGTGAGGATTTTCACTCTCTCGCAAAAAAAAAAAAGCATGGTGTTTTCTCCTGCTGCACACTGGCGCCTTTGTAGTGAACCCAGCTTTGACATCAACTGGGTCAAACATGAGGGAGGGAGGGAAGGAGGACAGCAGCTGGACCCAACCGTCAATGTCACCCTTGTTAGTCAACTTCGTCAATGTCAGTCACTGGGGTTTAGATTTATTTTCCTCTTCTGTCTGTGCGTGCTTCTTATCTTTACGTGTTCTGCACAAATGGACTTATAAACCACGAGACCTGTTACCTGTGGTGCTGATGTCTGACATGGGGTGTGAACAAAAAACACATGACTTATCAGCACAAAAGTGTAAAGAGGTAAAAACATGTAGAAAAAAAATGTAGATCGCGGAATAGCTGAGTCGTTATTTTACTGAGCACATTAACTTAAGAAAACACTCCAGCTGAGGCCCAAATTTACAACACACATGCTTAAAAGTGTAAAGTGTGCATGTAAAAGCTGACATGTTTATTAAATTACCCACATATGTTGTGATAGAATCAGGGAAAGAAAAGAAGTGAAAATGCTGTAAAAGGAAGAAGATACCAAGATGAAAGTTCGTGTTAGAATATTTCCCCACTCTCTGTTCCCCGTGGCTCCTTAAATAATGATTGGCAGCTGAAATGGGTCTTTGTGACTTTAAGATGTGACTCGGGGAGATGTGGTCTATCTATTGTTGATGAGACAAAAGCGCGAGTTAGATTCATATAGGGGTGGCGGCGAATAACTTCTCATATCCTCATATCACAGTCACAAAGCCACCCAGCAAAACTTCAATAACCTGACACTTCTTTCCGGACATGGGTGAGTGCACAGAATTTCTAATGGTTCTTATCATTTGTTATTGATGGAATTTTTTTTTTTTTTTAAAGTCTATTTCAATAACCAGTATTAATGCTGCCTTTCATGTCCTTTGATATCAAGTCTGAGGGAAGAATTGCTGCAAATTAATCCTCTGTTTTAATTTATCAAAAGCATTTCTAGACCCCTTTGTTGATTTACCACTAATTCCCTTTTTGCCCCTTGATTCTAACACACGATGCAGGTTAACATATGATGGTGATTTCAGAAGACCAAAAAGAAAAACATGTGCACGAAGCCAGGATTATTTACCTTCTTGTCACCTGCTCTAATCTCTTTCAGCATTAAACTAGAGTGGAATCAGAGTGGCATGACAGAGCTGGGCAGCAACTCTCATCATGCCAAGGCCATGCCAGGTCACTCATGTGAAAGAGGTCAAATACTCCCACATGTGTCACGGGCATATTTTGTCACACTTCCAAGAGGATTGTGGATGCAAACAACTTCTGCTAAACATGTTCTCACTTGCAAACAGCCTCTGAGTGAAATTCTGCACGTTTGTTGGGTTTTTTTTAAAACAGCTTTGGAGTTTTCAGTAATTACCTGACATCTGCTGCAAATGCACTGATGCACTTTGCACTGAAATTCAAACTGAGGCTTTTGTGGCGTTTATCACTCTATCAATACTGCTGCAGCCGGGCACAGCTTAAGCGTGGGCGTCTGTAGGCGCTATCATTTTTGGGACTAACAGTCTTCCTGCTGTTACTATTTATATTTTAGCAACAGTTTGTTTAACTCACAGTTTCTCTTCCCTCCAACTAAAACCAAAAGATCTTGCAAAAGATTCATGCAGAAATAGACACATTTGGGGATGTTTGGGCCTAACTAATTTTGAGTTGGGCTTGCTATTGTTGTTGTTGTTGTTGTGAAGATATTCAAATTGCCCCTCTCCTTCATAATGCCTCCACCCACTCTTTGAACACTTGAGCCCGGCCCCCACCGGCATTGACACTCAGTGCCATGGTACCAGTCTCAGCCAGCTGTGGAGGGAGGAGGTCCTGAGTAGTGACATTGGCAGTGGTGGAGAGATGGTCCCGGTGACCCCTCCGCCCTTACGTTACTGTAGTATGTGTGTGTATTGTGGCACCATGGTCTTTGTTTGACATCACTGTCCTTTGTTCCTTCCCAATCATGGCAAATACAATGGATATTGTATCTGCTGCCACAAAGAGATGCTCTTTCTTTGGGGCCCCTGAAGCCAGTGTTTCACCACCATCCCTCAATCGCCTGGTGACGCCTGTGACCACTGGACAAAGAGGGCTGGACCAGATTTAGTAAGAGCAGAGCTGTGAGGTGTTGGCACAAGCAGAGGAGCTTTCACATACTGGATGAAGTCAGCACTGAGAGGCTTATTTTACAGTAGCAATACCTTGTAGAGAGCTCTGTACAACACTTGTTGGCACTGGAATCTTTCTTATTGTGGAGTACAGCATCAGAAGCAGCAAATGTTTCCGGTCAGGCAGCCTTGGCTTTGCAAAGCCTTAGGTGCTTTCCTCTATCCCATTTCTGGCAATGCATTTATTAACACTTTGGATGTTTGCTACCTGCTTCAACAGCTCAGCTTACTCTGGAAGACGTGCGTGAGATTGCTATAAAGGCTGGTTTTGTTTGGACGCTTTATTGGGAGTCGCTGCTTGAACTCTTGTTTGTCACTGCTGTCTAATTTCTTTCCTTTTTTTTCTTGGTCTTTTTCTGTTGCTTACTTGCCTGATGGTGGGGTTTTGGTGTATGCTCATGGATTTGCAGACAAAGCGAGGCCTTTTTCATAGCTCCCCCACTGGGTGAAAGAGTCCCCCACTGTGGCATAGATGTGCTGTGTGGTTATATGTGCGGTGTGTGCCGCCTGTGTGCTGATATATTATGCCCCCTCAGGTTGCTATGATTGCTGTATCCGGTGCATTGGGGCAGTGCCCTACCCATCCCTGGTGGCCACCTTGCTGTGCTATGCTGGCATGGCATTATTTTGTGGCTGCGGGCACGAAGCGCTGACCCAAACCGAAGTCCTCGTTGAGACTTACTTTGCCCGCAACGTTCAGGACTATGTGGTCATGGCCTCTTTGTGAGTGATTTTTCAGTAACTTCTCTCAGTTGTGGATTTTTTTTTTTTTAAGTCTCTGGCATTGCTTTGTTTTAACTGATTGACTGACTTCTCTCTGTGACTGTTCCAGTATCAAATACTTCCAGTACGTGATCTATGGTCTGGCTTCATTTTTCTTCCTCTATGGTATCCTGCTGCTGGCTGAGGGCTTCTACACAACAAGTGCTGTCAAGCAGACCTTCGGCGAATTTAGGAGTACCCAGTGCGGCCGCTGCCTCAGCCTGACGGTGAGCACATGGGTGGGGGAGGAGGGAGTGAGGAAATGAAGAGGGAGGGGAAATGTGACGTGTCAACATTGTTGAGATGCTGAATTCTGGCTTGTTTTGAGTCTAATAAATGCTCTTTGTTTCTGCAATTTCCACATGAATTATGGTTCATTACAGATTTAATGACACCACATTTATCACGCTGAAAGTATCTATTAGCATCTGTGTTGCGATTCTGTGACCTTGTGTGCTGCACTTTTTTGCTACAACAGTTCATCATAGTGACGTACATCTTGGCCTTCATCTGGCTGGCGGTGTTTGCCTTCAGTGCTATCCCAGTCTTCTTCTTGTTCAATATGGAGCAGACCTGCCACACCGTCAACATCCTGTCTGAAACAACCGCCAGCATTAATCAGCATAGCTGGATCTGCATGGACGCCAGGCAGTATGGTGCGTTGCTCGTGTAACTACTGACCACATGGTCCCCCTGATGGGAATGTTAATGCGCCCTTGAAAGCAATTAATCACCGTGTAGTGGCTGCTAGACTGATGGCTATATTAGTTAGAAAATAATGAAGAGAACTACACCTTTATGGTCATTTCTTCACTATAGTTTCCCTGACATGCTTTGGGCAAGCCAGAGCATACACGGATCATCAAATCTCATCATAATTCAGCCATAGTATGAGGTATCTCACTTATGTTATGTCTCCATTTAAGGTCTGCTTCCTTGGAATGCAATGCCAGGCAAGTCTTGTGGGACAACCTTAGCAGCAATCTGCAGAACTAGTGAAGTGAGTAGAGTCTTTATACAGTTCGATATAGCATTTTGGCATCATCACATTAAAATCACTGGTCAAAGTCAACATAAAATCTGTTTTGAATTATTAGCAGGACAACGTGCATATGAGAGAGCTCACAGTAACACACAAGAGTTTGATTAAACACCCTGCATGTATATCAAGCTAACCTTTTTTTATTATGTCTTCCAGTTCCATGTCACATATGACTTGTACATAGCTGCATTTGCCGGTGCTGGGATCACTCTGTTAGCACTGGTGAGCTATTTTTTTTGCATTATTTCTAGGAAATTTAAGCTAACTCCATTTAAACAGCTGAATCAAATTTAAATTTTAGAATGAAACCATTCTGCGGTGTTGGTGTTGTTCCTACATCATCATAATAATGCTTGTCAAGGATTAATATTGCCAGTGACCAACAATATTGTCTGAGAATTCAGTTAGCACAGGTCAAGAAGTTAGCTATTGCTTTAAAAACTATCATTACCAAAGCAATGCAAGTAACCTAAATCTGGCTGGCAGCAAGCCTATCTTGATAATATATATAATTTATTGTATTAATTAATAAAGAAAACCCTTGAAATGCTTACCATTTATTCCACAAGAGGGTCATATTTGAACAAGGGCATCTTTTTCTTATTTTTCCCCCCAGATTGCAATGCTGTGACATCACAACAGCATGATTGGCCAGTTTTAGTGTTGATCCTGGACATACATTAATATGATATATATGTTATATCATCTTATCTATATTTATCATATTATATGATGTTATGATGAAGCAGGAAAAACACCATCACGGGTACATCAGATAAACGATTTTTCTCAATCTAGGCACTTCAAAATGAGTTTCCAGAAACAGTGCTCCTTTTACTGTTTAAAGTATCACTTTGAATACATATGTGTTGTGAGTGGAACTGCTTCTGATTAACATTGTACACAGCAAAGTATGTGAATTATTTGGAGGAACAGCAACACATTGTCAATGTCAGTTTTCAATGCTATGATCTTCACACAAAAAAATTCCAGTCACCTTGTTTGTATTGAGCAGAAATAAATTAATTTTCAACGTGTGGATTACTCTAAACCAAAAATGTTCGTGACTACATACAGTCAGAGATGACTATTAAAGTTTGCTTTCTATCTTGGAAGAATCATAGCGTTATAGTGATCACAGTGATCACAAATGAGTATTCGTTGTCTGCTTGCAAAAATGCTTACTGTACTAGTATATTTGTAGAAGCTGATTATTTTTTTCATTTCATTAATGCTTCCACTCACTCTAGTTCCTGTATCTGGTTGCCACCACCTACAACTACGCAGTTCTGCGGTTCCTGGGCAGAAAAGGCATTCGCTAAGTGCAGCGCCTCAGTTTTCTCTGTTAACCCCATTGTCCGACTACGACATGGACAGCCAGCCTACATTCATCCTCTGGGAAACGGCAACCTCCAAACCTGGATTGCCTGCTATTCTTTAAACCTTTTCAATAACAGAAAACGTTTCTCATCACTATTATGTATGAACAACAGACAGAGAGATGAAGATAATTTACCTCCAGCAATGAGCTCTAGCCTGTGCATCAGATCCTCCTTTCAAGATGATTCTCTTAGCTTTGTTGTTCATTTTCCCATTGCTGGTTGTATCTCTCACTTTATCCTTTGTGTGAGGCTTTGTTGGTGCTCATTGTGATTTATGATGTTTCATGAATAATTAAGAGCAATGACAGCTTGCCTCGCAAGTCATAACTGCATGCACAGTATTCAGTGGTTACTGACACCCAAATTGGCTCTCAGCATGATTTTGTGGCTTCTCTATTATCAACCTTCACAACTGCATGAACTAAAACAAGTGAGGCTGAACGAACCAAATTTTCCCATTGAGCTTTCACTTACAATAAATGTGCTTTTTAGTCATACTTATACAGTCTCTTTTTTTCTCTTTTGTTTAAATGCTACCATGGTAGGTGGGATAAAAATGTCTGTTCTCACGGAGGTGTTCAGCCCAATGCTTAATATAAGCTGTTTTAAGTTGCAGAGGGGTTGTCTCCAGGTGTTTAGCGTGTAGCCCTGCTACTTAGACTTGTGTGTGCTTATTTGAAATTAAGGCTCATTAAAACATTGAAACCTGATGTGTGGAATTTTATTTTAGCCATATACAGTTGCATTTTTGCTGTATTTTTCATTTATCCTTTTCATTGCAGAATCATTCATCATAACAATATACTGCCCTTTTACTGGATACAGTTGTTACAAAAAAAGAAAGAAAGAAGAAGAGGATAGGGAAGTTATGGGAAATAATGGACAGCACATTCATCAAGGTATACTTGGAGTATTTTCCGGAAACATATTTATCCCAAATAGGCATCATTTCTTAACCGCTTCTGAAAAACACCATCCACACTGGATCACTTGGTCCTTCAAGAACATGTGGTTCAGCATATTTCCAAGGGCCCTAGCACAAACCCCGCACTGCAAAAGCATACTCAGTGTTAATTTTATGTACAATAGAGGTAGTGTAAGGATATCATAAAAGCACAGATATACAGCATTTTTACAAAAGAAGACATAACAAACCTTTAAACACTCTGGGTGGCAGTTCATTGAAGGCTCGCTGAATATGATCTTGACATTTCCATTAATGATTTGGTTGCAGAAGTAACAAGGAGATTGGCCATGACTGAAGCAGATGGTTAAAAAACAAAGCAAACGTTATGAACCTTATTAATTTTTACACTTATGTACACTCAAAAAAACATTCTTGGCTCTCATAAACACAAAGCAATAATTCTGAGTAAAATGTAACTGAAATATATGAAATCAAAAGTGAATTTATTCAAATACTTCATCAATTAAGGAAGACATGCTGAATGTATAACAATCATGCAAATTTCATTTGACCAGAGTCCATTAAATTACCGTTTTACATTTACTAAACCACTTGGAAAATTTACATGCAATCAAATTACTTAATGTCAACATTTTAGGGATAGATATTTTTTGAGTGTTGTATAACTATGTATAGTAAGAGTGAGAAACTTACACGGGCTTATTCAGAGTTTTTGTTGACTTTACGTCCTCTGCAGGCTTTTGAGACACATCAGAACTACAAAAATAGTCAAAAACAATGAGAATGATTTTAGTGCTCAAATAAAAATATGCGAACAACACTGAATACTCTATTGTTCCTTTATTTTTTAAATAAAAACACTCACGTATGACTATCATCACACTTTTGGTTCGGTTTGAACTCCTCAGAGTGGGGTTGTCTTGGATCTTCCACAGGTTTAGGAACAGCTTCAGCCTTGGCCGTCTCCACATCTAACGCATCAGTCAGTCTAATAGCTGCGTGCTCTGTGTTATCCAAAACACCTTCTGCATCTGAAGCAGCTACTTGGTCAAGGGCATCTTCAATGTTCAACTCTTTGTCACAGTCTGCTGCTGTCTTAGGTGTTGGATCAAAACTTTGTTCAACAACAGTGCCATCATCTTCGCGCTCAACCGCCTCTTCAGGTCCGCTCTTAAAAACCGGCTCAGAGGGTGGTGCAGACTCGACTTTAAACTCCACACTCTTGGCAGTGTCAGCATCGGATTGACTAGATGGTGCAGGCAGAGTGTCGGTGACTGATATGGTGCTGTTTTGTAGAGCAGTTTCTTCTTCTGGTGTTGCATCACTTACAGCGGGTGTTTCCACACCGCCTTGGAGAGAAGCTTCTTTTCCTGATGTTGCCAAAGCAGGTAGTCCACACATGTTTACTCCTGCATGCTCTAAATTAGTTGTATTCGGCGGTTCTCTTTTGATTACAGATTCTCCAGGGACTCCAGCGGTGCTCTTACTCTCGCTACTCTCTCTCACTGTGCCTTCCGCAGCAGAGATTTCTGCAGGGGGATTTTTCACATCAGCCTCTGCGGAGGCCTTATCCTCATTGTGACAGGTGTCAGCTGGTGCATCAGCATGTGGTTCCATGTTTTCTGCAGTTGCTTCAGAGTGGGGTTGTCTTGGATCTTCCACAGGTTTAGGAACAGCTTCAGCCTTGGCCGTCTCCACAGCTAAAGCATCAGTCAGTCTAATAGCTGCGTGCTCTGTGTTATCCAAAACACCTTCTGCATCTGAAGCAGCTACTTGGTCAAGGGCATCTTCAGTGTTCAACTCTTTGTCACAGTCTGCTGCTGTCTTAGGTGTTGGATCAAAACTTTGTTCAACAACAGTGCCATCATCTTCGCGCTCAACCGCCTCTTCAGGTCCGCTCTTAAAAACCGGCTCAGAGGGTGGTGCAGACTCGACTTTAAACTCCACACTCTTGGCACTGTCAGCATCGGATTGACTAGATGGTGCAGGCAGAGTGTCGGTGACTGATATGGTGCTGTTTTGCAGAGCAGTTTCTTCTTCTGGTGTTGCATCACTTACAGCGGGTGTTTCCACACCGCCTTGGAGAGAAGCTTCTTTCCCTGATGTTGCCAAAGCAGGTAGTCCACACATGTTTACTCCTGCATGCTCTAAATTAGTTGTATTCGGCGGTTCTCTTTTGATTACAGATTCTCCAGGGACTCCAGCGGTGCTCTTACTCTCGCTACTCTCTCTCACTGTGCCTTCTGCAGCAGAGATTTCTGCAGGGGGATTTTTCACATCAGCATCTGCGGAGGCCTTATCCTCATTGTGACAGGTGTCAGCTGGTGCATCAGCATGTTGTTCCATGTTTTCTGCAGTTGCTTCAGAGTGGGGTTGTCTTGGATCTTCCACAGGTTTAGGAACAGCTTCAGCCTTGGCCGTCTCCACATCTAAAGCATCAGTCAGTCTAATAGCTGCGTGCTCTGTGTTATCCAAAACACCTTCTGCATCTGAAGCAGCTACTTGGTCAAGGGCATCTTCAGTGTTCAACTCTTTGTCACAGTCTCCTGCTGTCTTAGGTGTTGGATCAAAACTTTGTTCAACAACAGTGCCATCATCTTCGCGCTCAACCGCCTCTTCAGTTCCGCTCTTAAAAACCGGCTCAGAGGGTGGTGCAGACTCGACTTTAAACTCCACACTCTTGGCACTGTCAGCATCGGATTGACTAGATGGTGCAGGCAGAGTGTCGGTGACTGATATGGTGCTGTTTTGTAGAGCAGTTTCTTCTTCTGGTGTTGCATCACTTACAGCGGGTGTTTCCACACCACCTTGGAGAGAAGCTTCTTTCCCTGATGTTGCCAAAGCAGGTGGTCCACACATGTTTACTCCTGCATGCTCTAAATTAGTTGTATTCGGCGGTTCTCTTTTGATTACAGATTCTCCAGGGACTCCAGGGGTGCTCTTACTCTCGCTACTCTCTCTCACTGTGCCTTCCGCAGCAGAGATTTCTGCAGGGGGATTTTTCACATCAGCATCTGCGGAGGCCTTATCCTCATTGTGACAGGTGTCAGCTGGTGCATCAGCATGTTGTTCCGTATTTTCTGCAGTTGCTTCAGTAAATGTCTTTTCTGGCTGTGCATTAAAATTTTGAATAGGTGCTTTTGTGGGGGGTTGAGGCCTGTAAAAGAGAGTGTTACTTCTTCCCAACTTTGCAACAAAAAAAGAGATTTGTAAGCAAAATAACAAACACTCAGCATCTTTAAATTTAACACTTCCGGTTACAGTCTCGTATACTAACTTTGTCTTCACTGTTGAGCCTTCAGGCCGAGTGTCATTGGGAGCAGGAATATTTTCAGCACTTGCCTGATTAACCGAATTCCTAAAACAGACAAACAAAGCACTGAATATTTGGTTTAAATGTTCAGATTTAACTGAGATTAAGCTTGAAATATGCGGATTTGCAGTGAAGCAGTAAATATTTACTCAGTCGTTGCACAGTTTAATTTATATTCAGCACCAACATACCCTTCAGATGAAATGACCTCTGCCTTTTGTAAAGGAGAACTTGGTGCAGGATCTATTGCTCTACAAGGTAAAAATAAGAAGAGAAAAACCCTTTATAGCCTCATATTTTCTTAATTGCTTCTTCAAAACCAATAAGAGTTTTCATCACCTTCTAACTATGTTAGCTCAGAAATAAAGTCTAAGCCAAATGCTCCACATTAGAGTGGTTACTGATGTCTCTAGTGAGCAATAATATAAATGTACATCATTAGCTATCATATAAAGTACTTTCTTAATGAATACAGCGTCAGCAGCATTCTGGGAGTTTCAGAATCTCTTATATAAACAACATTCATCCATAACTTACATTTAAAAAATGTTGTATGAAGAGTGTGACCTGCATTGAAGGATGAGCATCCTGCGCATGTGAAGTCAGTGATTGATGAAACAAAGCTAACAAATAAGGCCTTAAATGTCAACACAATGTTTATTAATGGTGTAAATATCACCAGACACATTGCAGTGAAGTGGTGGCTGAGGCTGGTAATAAATGAGAGACACACAAACTAAAATCTAACTTTTCCCGCAGGAGCAAAGCATCTTGATGCAGATATCAATGTTATTCTTGATTTTGAAGAATATGCTGTATACACAACAAACTGTGAGGTAATGGTCTCTCTGCAGCTTAACAAGTAACAGCAAAACATGTGGTGTTTGTCATTCATGAGTGGGTGAACTGAACTATTAATTCAGAAGGTTTATGACTTGTGTCAAGTGCTGTAATCTGAAACAGCAAATATACACACATTTGTCTATTACCTTTTTTGGGGCATTTCTATTATTTCTGTTATCTTATTATTGGAAAAAACATCTGACTTGATAGAAAATGTTTATGTTGAACTATCAGACCCAGGGAACAGATGTGTAAAAGGCCGAAAGGGTCAAAGGTACAGCAGATGGCTAGGACATCAGCACAGCTTTTAATTTTGGAACATCCAAATAAGGACAACATAACAGTGTTTGCTGGGTTAGTTTTGGTAAGAACATTTTGGGGAAGCTAAGATTCATGAGGCCTCTTCATAGCTGTGTCTCTGGTTTTACTTGTCTTTGCAGTCACAACAGATAGATATACATACATACATACATACATACATATGTGAATATTAATACAATTCTAATGTATTCATAAAAAGAACACCAAGTCATCAAGACATCAACAGTGGTGGTAGTGTGATAGTCTGAGGCGGTTTTGCTGCTTCAGAACCTGAATGTCTTGCCGTGAATTAATGGAATAATGATGTAAGGAAGTCCAGCTCTGAATGGCTTTTGGAAAGGTTTTAAAGTGGCCTAGACAAAGTGGGACTTAAATCCAATTGAGTTGTTTTGGCATGACCTCTAATAGACTGGACAGGCCTTTAGTGTGGCTGAATTAAAACGACTCCAGTATCACAAATGCTTCAGTTCCTGTTGTCAGGGGTGGCACAACCAATTATGTGGTTCAGAGGGTAACTCTTTTCACATAAGACCTGGTAGTGTTGGACATATTTTTCCCCTTAATAAAGGAAAGGATCATTTAAAAACTGCTTTTGCAATTTCTCAGGTTATCCTTGTCTAATATTAAAATGTATTTGTTGATCTGAAACATGTAAGTATGACAAATATGTACAACAGAAAGAAAATAAATAAATCAGGAAGGGAGCACTGTAGTGCAGTTTATTGGTTTGGTCAGTGATCAGCGTCTCCATGAGCTTGGGCTCTTACTTTGTTGATACCTCTATTTTGAAGGCGTCGTGGAAATACTTCCGGTTTTGTTCCGCTTCTCCCCGGCTTCGTCAAGTAGTAGCATATTGCTAAGCGGAGAAGTTAACGGCAATAGTAAAATGTAGCAGCATTATTTTAATTCTCCGTGACTAGCAGACATATCAGTGACCACTGTGGAATCAACACTACCCAGGTGGGCTGTTTTCAAGTGTAGTATCGTCTCAAAATAGCACCACAATTCTTAAGAAACTGCAGTTTACAAGTAGGAACGTTGGGTTAAGGGCGCACAACGGACACAGAAGGATATTTCTGCTGTTTTACATCAAAAATAATACCAGCACCGTCCGAGACGAGTAAGTCGCTTCGTATTTTACGACTTTTACTTTTAATAAAAGAAATAATGGTAGTTAATAGAAAATTCATGTGGCCTGTTGTATCATTTTTAGAGGTAGTTGAGGTGCCTCCAAAAATGTTACTTCCCGATGCTTTCCACCAGGTTTTGAAACAAACTTGACATAACAAGCCTATCAGGTTACTTAACACTGATACCGTGTTTTTCAAAACAAAATAGAGCATAAATATTATTTTAGGCCCGGTTAAAAAAAAAAAAAAAATCTTAAATGGCATTCTGTTCCTTGTTATTTCAATACATTAGTGCAGGCTCTAAACATTGCTTTGGGCCCAATTTAAGCAAAAAACAAAACAACAACAAAAACAGCAAGATCTTTACTTCTTATTGAAGTGAGCTTAGAGATCTAAAAAGCATTACCTGTTTAATATAGTCAGCTATATAGGTGACTAACAAGCTCGAACCTTTTATATCTGGTTGTCATGAGTGCTGAAGCACTGCAATAAACTCCAACTACACAAAGTACAAAGCAATTATTTCTGGTAAAGTGAAAATGTGTTTTATTATTAAGCTTGTACCAATGTCAATGTGATTTGTGATTCTTTTTGGTGCTTAGCCAGGCCACTTTGTGGCTTTCGGATTTTTACTTGTATGGTTCATCTCAGTATTTTCTTGTGTTGCCTTAGGGGGGAAAAATGCCATCGAGAAATCACCTTGACAAAATCGGGAGGAAGAAAAAGAAGAGGTGGACAGAAGACGCCATGGAGCGTGCACTGATAGAGGTCAAGTCAGGCAGGTGCACAGTAAGACAAGCCGCCAAGCAGTTTGGAGTCCCTAAATCTTCACTGGGGGACAGAGTCAGTGGACGGGTGACCCCTGGGAGCCGTAGCGGCCCTGCTCAGCTTATAACATCTGCCGATGAGGAGTTGTTGGTCGAGTTCTCCTTATACATGTCCAGGCATGGATTCCCACTTACAAAGCAGCAGCTGGTGTCCTTCGCATCGTCAATTTATAAGCGGCAGCACCGGAGGGTGGCATTTTCCAAACTGGGCCAGACATGGTGGCTCAATTTTAGAAAACGACAAGAGAAAAACATCACTATTCAGCCAGCAGACAATGTTGTCCGTGGGAGGACCGTGTCAGTGAGAAAGGAAGCAGTAGATCAGTTTTTTCACCTCCTGAGGACTGTTGTAGATGCTCATGAGCTCAGAGACAAGCCTCACCAAATTTTCAACTGCAATGACACAGACTTTCAGCTGAGTAGGAAGAGGGTGACTCTCCCCAAATCTGTCGGTCTAGGCCACAAGCCAGCGCCAGGCTCCAGGGACCATGTCTCCGTCCTGGCTTGCTTTAATGCGGTTGGAGAGGACATCCCCCCATTTATAATCTACTCAAAGGCCTATCCAGGGGGAGTATGCTACAAGACACAAGGACCGCCAAATGCCCTATACGGGTGGTCAGACTCAGGATGTATCAATTCAGACCTCTTTAAGAAATGGTTCCTCAAACATTTTCTCGTGCACGCACCAAAGGAGCGTCCACTGCTGCTGATTTTCGATGGCCACAAGTCACCCGTGAACCTGGAGGTGGTGGAAACAGCTCGTAAGGAGGATGTCATTCTTCTGTGCCTCCCACCTCATTGCTCCCACATCCTCCAGCCACTCAATGATGGTCTCTTTGTGGTCCTCAAGCAGCACTTTGCTTCATTCCTAGGCGACGGCTACACTACTGACACCCACTTTGCAGTTAGCAAAAAGGAGTTCTCAGGGGTTTTCAAAGGAACATATCAGGTAGCAAAGGAGGAGGAAGGTGTGAGAATTGTGAAGGAAGGCTTTAGGAAATCTGGGATCTACCCACTGAACCCCTTCACCATCTGTGACAGACACATGATATCAGCCCACATTGGCCAGATAGCTGCTCCCTCCTTGTCAACACCAGTGCCGGGAGTGCACACTGTAGGAGACCTCACAGATGCTGGGCCGTCTTCCTAATTCATCGCTATGAAAATGAAAGTGTGATTGACTGCATAATTGAGCAAAGCAGAAATGAGCACAGGCTCGTTCTGTCTTTCAAAATACTGACTTAATTACAGTCCTGTTTTAATATAGTGAACCACCTCCTGCTGCCTCCCTGCAGAGAGCCCTGTTTGAGGAAGGCTTGCATTGTTATTAATTACTACTCAACACTGAGCTCAGATTTAGTTATCGGGTAATAATGTTTGAATGCTGCACAACTGTGGTTTTTCAATGGGTTGGGAGTCCCAAGGTGAACATGATTTTCAAAAGGATAATAAAAGAAAAATATAGGAAATATTTCTGCTTAGCAAAAATCTGTAATTTCTCTTCATAAATGCTTCCATCTTCTTGTGAATTATTGGATGGCAAGCCATTTAAATTAAGTGACCCATGAAGGAAAAACACTTGAAAAGCACTCACAAGTTGCTTCAGCCTAGGGGATTGTGAGCAAAAGGACATTTGTAGATATTCAGTGCCATCTTTTTTTTTCTTTTTCTTTTTTTTTGGGTATTGCTGGCCAGTCAGCTAGCGAAGCTAACCATCATTGGTAAGGGGCATGATTTCAGTTTAGTGGTCTCTGACAGTAAGTGAGGGAGGGGAGGCTGTGACGTCCACATATATAACACCGGTGCTTCACTCTGTCATTTGTTTTATGTATGTAAGTAATGTGAAAAATTCACTCGATTATCTCAAACACACTGAAACAGATAAAAGAGTGAATTTAAAGCTTGGGCACATTTTCATATGTTATCTTATTGTAGACGTCTGATAACTACACTTTATGCTGTTCAAGATGTCTCTGAAGCACAATCGAGCCTCTTAACTACCAGACTGATTTTGAGTGGAAGTTGGAATCATTTATTGAAGGATGTGTCATCAACAGATGATGCAGCTGTAGAATATGATACACCTACTGCTGTTGTCATGGTTTTCTTTTGAGGTCAAAGAAAATATGTCAATTTTTGGTTCCACCTGAGAAACAGCTGTTGTCTTTTTTTCCCTAAATAGTTTAAAATTGTACATGTGACTCTATTGTTCCTTTACTTACATCAACCGGCCTCTTTGTTAGGTACACCTGTTTAGCTTCTCATTAATGCATATCTCGAGTCAGCCAATCACATGGCAGCACTGTGCTATCATGTCAATGTAGATCAGAATCTCAGGAAGGTTTCCAGCATGTTGTTGAATCTATGGTGTGAATACTTAAAGCAGTTCTGGAGGAAAAAGGGGTCCAAACCAGTACCAGCAAGGTGTACATAATAAAGTGGGCTGTGAACGTAAGTATCCTGAATAATTGTGAACACAGAAACTGATATAAAAGTAAATCCAAGACCTTTTTAAATAATTTGCTCCTTTCTGTTCACCTGGAAGAATGAACCCTACGAGATCTCAGGGAAAAAAATCAGACATATACAGGGAGTGCAGAATTATTAGGCAAATGAGTATTTTGTCCGCATCATCCTCTTCATGCATGTTGTCTTACTCCAAGCTGTATAGGCTCGAAAGCCTACTACCAATTAAGCATATTAGGTGATGTGCATCTCTGTAATGAGAAGGGGTGTGGTCTAATGACATCAACACCCTATATCAGGTGTGCATAATTATTAGGCAACTTCCTTTCCTTTGGCAAAATGGGTCAAAAGAAGGACTTGACAGGCTCAGAAAAGTCAAAAATAGTGAGATATCTTGCAGAGGGATGCAGCAGTCTTAAAATTGCAAAGCTTCTGAAGCGTGATCATCGAACAATCAAGCGTTTCATTCAAAATAGTCAACAGGGTCGCAAGAAGCGTGTGGAAAAACCAAGGCGCAAAATAACTGCCCATGAACTGAGAAAAGTCAAGCGTGCAGCTGCCAAGATGCCACTTGCCACCAGTTTGGCCATATTTCAGAGCTGCAACATCACTGGAGTGCCCAAAAGCACAAGGTGTGCAATACTCAGAGACATGGCCGAGGTAAGAAAGGCTGAAAGACGACCACCACTGAACAAGACACACAAGCTGAAACGTCAAGACTGGGCCAAGAAATATCTCAAGACTGATTTTTCTAAGGTTTTATGGACTGATGAAATGAGAGTGAGTCTTGATGGGCCAGATGGATGGGCCCGTGGCTGGATTGGTAAAGGGCAGAGAGCTCCAGTCCGACTCAGACGCCAGCAAGGTGGAGGTGGAGTACTGGTTTGGGCTGGTATCATCAAAGATGAGCTTGTGGGGCCTTTTCGGGTTGAGGATGGAGTCAAGCTCAACTCCCAGTCCTACTGCCAGTTTCTGGAAGACACCTTCTTCAAGCAGTGGTACAGGAAGAAGTCTGCATCCTTCAAGAAAAACATGATTTTCATGCAGGACAATGCTCCATCACACGCGTCCAAGTACTCCACAGCGTGGCTGGCAAGAAAGGGTATAAAAGAAGAAAAACTAATGACATGGCCTCCTTGTTCACCTGATCTGAACCCCATTGAGAACCTGTGGTCCATCATCAAATGTGAGATTTACAAGGAGGGAAAACAGTACACCTCTCTGAACAGTGTCTGGGAGGCTGTGGTTGCTGCTGCACGCAATGTTGATGGTGAACAGATCAAAACACTGACAGAATCCATGGATGGCAGGCTTTTGAGTGTCCTTGCAAAGAAAGGTGGCTATATTGGTCGCTGATTTGTTCTTGTTTTGTTTTTGAATGTCAGAAATGTATATTTGTGAATGTGGAGATGTTATATTGGTTTCACTGGTAAAAATAAATAATTGAAGTGGGTATATATTTGTTTTTTGTTAAGTTGCCTAATAATTATGCACAGTAATAGTCACCTGCACACACAGATATCCCCCTAAAATAGCTAAAACTAAAAACAAACTAAAAACTGCTTCCAAAAACATTCAGCTTTGATATTAATGAGTTTTTTGGGTTCATTGAGAACATGGTTGTTGTTCAATAATAAAATTATTCCTCAAAAATACAACTTGCCTAATAATTCTGCACTCCCTGTAGAATAAAGATATTTTTCAAATATGTTTGAAGCAAAAATTTGTCCATAAGCTTAATAATTTACAACATTTTGCTGTAGCCGTGCCTGTGTGTGTGTCTGTATTATGTACATGTTCAGGCTGAGTGATGTAATGTCAGTGCAATAGATACATTTGCCAACAATAGTCAGGCAGCTAAGGCTGACGTATCCTTTATTTAGTAGAAATATTGTGCAACCAAGCAGAAGAACACCTTTCTGTTCTATTACCTGTATAGAACAACTCTGTATATGACTATAATTATTGGATGCCTATATCAAAGTCATTATTTTAATGCACAGGGGTATTAATATTAACATTAACCACTTTTTTTTTTTTAACAAAGCTGGTAAAATATTTGTCACATACCATATAATTAACAGTGGGGACTCATGTTAAGGTGTTCCCTAGAAAGCTTTTGCTACAGTATTCAAGGAAAAATATGCATGTGTGTCCTACAGGGATTAATGTTTGATCAACCAGCTTAAGTGTAGGTCACACTGCAGTGTACTTTAGAGCTTTATGGATGCAGTACAGATGCCCAGGGCTAAGTTAATGTTTTTGTACTGTATGTTAATATCACAGATGGTGATTTGTGCCTGAAGCCTGGAATATTTTTAGTTATGATTCAATGACACGGCACAGTCGAAGGACAATTTGAGTTTGACTTGCAGAACTGCCACCACACTGTGCGGTGCCACACACATTTTATACACATGGGTCCAATATTTAAGTTTTATATTATTTCTCTTTAAAAAAAAAATAGATATACAGTCATGGTAAAAATGTATGGCCTCTGTCAGTTCTGAGGTTTACATATGAGGGCATATTGAAAGTAAACCATGCTCTTAAAGTTTTTGAAATACAACCTCTGATGAACAACAATGTGCGGTATTACACGGTTTAAAAAAACAAACTAAGCCAAATGCAGAAGGTGTGTGTGAAAAGAACAACCAGTGACTGAGTAGCTGGTAGAACCACCTTTAGCAACAATAACTTGAATAGCTTCCTGTATGACTTTATCAATCAGCCACATCATTGCGGAGGAATTTTGGTCCACTTGTCTTTAACATGTTGCTTCAGTTCACTGCGGTTCGCAGCCATTAATCGAAGCACATCTCTGTAAAGGTCCCACAATAGCATTTCAGTCGATTGAAGTCTGGTATTGGCAGCAGCCTGGTTCTTTTCTTTTTCAGCCATTCTGTTATACAGTTGCTGATGTGATTAGGTTCATCGTTTTGCTGAAAGAACCTGTTTTGGCCAAGCTGTCAGACAGATGGCCTCACATCTGACTCTAGAATACTTTGGTATACAGAGGAATTCATCATGATCAAGTCAATGACATCAAGGTGCCCACTTCCTGTGGCTGCAAAACCAGTCCAAATCATCACCCCTACACCACCATGCCTAAGAGTTGCTATGAGATGTTTGTGCAGTTTGTTTGTTTTTTCCCAAACATGAAACATGCACTATGGTCAGACATCTCCACTTTGGTTGTTCAGTCTTTTGCTGGTTGCACTGTCATCAATATTAACATTTTGCATGCTAAATGAGGCCTATAGAGTCTGATTTGGGTTCTCTAAGCATTGCATACTCAGACCTTAGGGCAAATTTGGTGGTAAGGCTGTACTTAGTTCTTCACACACTGCTTCTGCATTTTTGCTTTGTTTTTGTTTTTTTAAACATATTGTAATATGTGACACTTTATAGTTTATCTGAAGTTATATTTACCAAGCCCTGGTAAGGACTATAATATTTTTCATATGTGCTGATGCCTAAAACCTTAGAATTGAAAGAGGGTTTGTTTGTTTGTTTTACCATGTCTGTAGATTTGTCAGTAAAATCTAGTGTGCCTGAGCAACTTCTACATCCAAAAGTGTTTTTTCTCCTTTAAAATAATTTTGCAGCACTCACTCAAATCTCCTGGCTGCCATCCGGACTTGTGAACTCCTAGCTGTAATAGGTTTAGTTTCCACATCTGGGTTCGTTCTGCAACAAAGAAGAGGTTGCTGTGACTGTGCAGCAGCACAACACTGAGGCAGGACAGCTTCAATTATCACTTTCAATAAAAAAAACAAAATTTTAAAACTCAATTTTTGAAGTTGCATCATAATCACTGTGAGTACCCCGCTGTGTCTTGTTCTTTCTTGGCATCATTTGATCTGTGGATCCAGCTGCCGTCCTTTTTTAATGTAGACCGCACCCTGATGTTTTGAAGCACCTGGCTTCTGTTAATATCTACAACACACACACACACACTTTTGTCAGTACTGCATACCAAGAAATATTTTTTTCTTCCATGTTTAATCTTATCAAATACTCACCTTGTGACATGCTGCTGATGTTTTCTCAGATGTTCAACCTGAGGAAATATTTGATGAAAAACTTAAAATGCTTTTCTAGCAGTTTTTCTAATGCACAACCACTATGTTTTATCTGTCATACTCTACACACATTCCCACTTCACCCCCCTTCGCAACCTGTAAAGCTGTATTCATGTACATAAAAACTAATCCACCATGATAAAGTGATATTGAAGCATTTACTCTTTGTTATTAACACACATGGACAGTTATTATTATCTGAATAAAACCATTTGAGCATACCAGAAGGCATTCCACAATAAAACTTGTGGAAAAATCTAATCTGCTTGTAAACACTATTAACAAATGTCCCTTGTGCACTACCCTCTCCCCAGTCTCTCTGCATCTTGTCATATTGCGCATCTGTTTTGTATTCTCTTCAAGCGCCTGTTAACATTTTGACCTGTGCTTAGTGCTTTAATCTCTTGTGATGAATCTTTCTGGAGATGTGCCAGCCCCAATTAAGCAGGTCAAATTCATTATTCATAGAAAAGGAAAGCAATTCAGATTTGGTAATGAGCCCCTTCTCACACAGGCCGTGAACAGGGGTGTGAAGTCCATTTTTGTGCCGTATTGTGTTCTCACCTGTTTGTGTCAGAGCAGATCAGTGTCGGTCCTCCTCCGGGTCTCTGTGACACGCGAATGAGATAGCAGAAATACCTTCACCGGAGCCCCACCCCCTGCAGTTTCAGATCCCGCCCCCACCCCTCTCCCCTGTTAGTTTTGAAGTGCCGCACCTGGATGATGCTACACAGGCTCATTGAGCAAGCGGATAGGCTGGGTGATAAGAGGGACAGCACTGTTTTGTGGTTTCGATTTTTCTGTGAGTGTGAGAAGTCACATTCCAGAGATGTTTTCTAGTGAGATTTTCAGTCTTTGCTGAGAAGCAAATTAAAAATAGGCTTTTATAACCTGCCTGACAGCTTAAAGGTATTTAAATGAACCCTGCAGGTTAGTGCTTGATCCTGTTTTCTTTCCTACTAATGGCTATAGCAGGGGATTAAACTGAACTCAATTCTGCTCAATATTAATGTAATCTCTTTATACACTTATTGGTGCGACCCTCCACAACAGTCCCAGTTTCTCATGTGGCCCCATGGGAAAATTAATTGCCCATCCCTGAACAATAGCCTTTGTGCCACAGAAAAAAAAGTAGACAACTGAAAACCTGCATATCATTAACCACAAAAGTTTTTTTTTTTTTTCAAATATAAAAAGCTTGTAGTATTGTTTCACCCACAACAAAGACTTTCTTTCACAAGCATACTGTTCCAGTTGGTAGGCTTCTAGGAATCAAGCGGGACCAGATCTCAGAGTTGTTCGAATTTAATCTACTGTCTCATCAGACCTTTTTAATAATATTTACATTGAAAATCCTTGAACCGAAATGCCCATTCTCTCCAGTGAAAATAAAAGAGCACGGAGAAAAGCTTAACCTCATTATCTGATGTTTACTTTACATTTTAATAAACTGAAATATTCACATTTTGGTCTGTGGGTGTACAGGGGACTCTGTGTGCAAAAGCGATTAATGTGTTTTTTAATTCTTGTAATGGCTGTGGCTCATAGGGTATACAGCAGGTTGGTGGTTGAATTGCTGGCTGTTCCAGTTTGCATGCCGAAAGCATCCTTGGGCAAGATACTGAACCCTGAGTTGTTTCCAGTGTGTTCATTGGAGTGTGAGTGTTAGACAGGAAGCACTTTATGTGTGAATAAACATTTTGTATAAAGTCCTTTGAGTGCTCAGGTAGAGTAGAAAACCAGTATATAAGAACTGGTCCATTTACTTTTCAGGTTTTTAAACGTAAGGGTATTCACTTTCTTTCACTGAGGCTAACTCAAAACCTGTAAAGATGCCATGAAAATGTTTAACTTTTTTTTTTTATAACTGTGTCATTCTTTTTTATTTTTCCAGTTTTCTCCCAGTTTCTATACTTCAGTTTGTAAAGTTTCACAATAGGGATGTGTATGTGTGGGTGCACAAGTATAAGTATATATATCTGTAAATTTGTATATCTTTTGACGTGTTACTCAGGTAATAAAAGCAAATACATGTAACAAATTGTAAGGAAGAATTTATGATGGGTAGGGCATGAACAGGAAGAAAAAGTGTTGACTATTAGTTACTAAATAGTGGAAAGGTGGTGGGATTAAATAATTTTATGCTTCTTCCTACTCCTTTTTGAACATGTAAGTTATTTATAATTATTATTGTTTTGTTTTCCTTTAGTTTTGCTTTGCTTGTTTGTCTATTTAAACATGTTCAAAATAAAGATACAATACAAATACAAATAAAAGTATTGCTGCTTAGACAAAAAATATTTGAATGGTAAGTGGAATCCAGTAGAACCACTTCTTTTCCTGGTTCTCTCACAGAACAGTATCGAGATAAAAGAGAAACCATCGAAGTGGTGAATGATGTGTACAATTAGTAATGAAGGAGTGTACTTTTTTTTGTGTCATTAAAATGCATGTTACAAACATAAAGGGGCCAACGTTAAAAGTGTGTGTCTTTTTCAACACAACTAAGTTATATTACTACTAATAATAGAATAATAGCAGTAGGAATTTTGGTGAGTGTAGCAACACTACTACAAAACTACTGAATGTACAGGGTGGGCCATTTATATGGATAGACTGTAATAAAATGGGAATGGTTGGTGATATTAAAGTCCTGTTTGTGGCACATTAGTATATGTGAGGGGGCAAACTCCTCAAGATGGGTGGTGACCATGGTGACCATTTAGAAGTTGGCCATCTTGGATACAACTTTTGTTTTTTCAATAGGAAGAGGGCCATGTGACACATCAAACTTATCGGTAATGTCACAAGAAAAACAATGGTGTGCTTGGTTTCAACATAACTTTATTCTTTCATGAGTTATTTACAAGTTTCTGACCACTTATAAAATGTGTTCAATGTGCTGCCCATTGTGTTGGATTGTCAATGCAACCCTCTTCTCCCACTCTTCACACACTGATAGCAACACCGCAGGAGAAATGCCAGCACAGGCATCCAGTATCCATAGTTTCAGGTGCTGCACATCTCATATCTTCACACCATAGACAATTGCCTTCAGATGACCCCAAAGATAAAAGTTTAAGGGGGTCAGATCAGGAGACCTTGGGGGCCATTCAACTGGCCCACGACGACCAATCCACTTTCCAGGAAACTGTTCATCTAGGAATGCTCAGACCTGGCACCCATAATGTGGTGGTGCACCATCTTTCTGGAAAAACTCAGGGAACGTGCCAGCTTCAGTGCATAAAGAGGGAAACACATCATCATGTAGCAATTTCAAATATCCAGTGGCCTTGAGGTTTCCATTGATGAAGAATGGACCCACTATCGTTGTACCCCATATACCACACCAAACCATCACTTTTGTTGGTCCAACAGTCTTGGAGGGATCCATCCAATGTGGGTTAGTGTCAGACCAATAGCGGTGGTTTGGTTTGTTAACTTCACCATTCACATAAAAGTTTGCCTCATCACTGAACAAAATCTTCTGCGTGAACTGAGGGTCCTGTTCCAATTTTTGTTTTGCCCATTCTGCAAATTCTGTGCACCGATCTGGGTCATCCTCGTTGAGATGCTGCAGTAGCTGGAGTTTGTAAGGGTGCCATTTGTGAGTAGCTAATATCCGCCAAAGGGATGTTCGACTAATGCCACTCTCCAGTGACATGCGGCGAGTGCTACGCTGTGGGCTCTTGCTGAATGAAGCTAGGACAGCCACTGATGTTTCTTCATTCGTGACAGTTTTCTTGCGTCCACAGTTTGGCAAATCCAACACTGAACCAGTTTCACGAAACTTAGCAAGCAGTTTGCTAACTGTAGCATGGGAGATGGGTGATCTCGTAGGGTGTCTTGCATTGAAATCTGCTGCAATGACCCGGTTACAACGTTCACCAGATATCAACACAATTTCGATCCGCTCCTCACGTGTTAACCTCTTCGACATGTCAGTGGCTGTGCACAAAGAGAAACTTGTAAATAACTCATGAAAGAATAAAGTTATGTTGAAACCAAGCACACCATTGTTTTTCTTGTGACATTACCGATATGTTTGATGTGTCACATGGCCCTCTTCCTATTGAAAAAACAAAAGTTGTATCCAAGATGGCCGACTTCTAAATGGCCACCATGGTCACCACCCATCTTGAGGAGTTTGCCCCCTCACATATACTAATGTGCCACAAACAGGACTTTAATATCACCAACCATTCCCATTTTATTACGGTGTATCCATATAAATGGCCCACCCTGTACTGTGTTAGAGTTGTTTGTGTGACCATTACAGGGAGGTTTTGCTTTGAATGCATCTTCTACGCATCTGTTTGAGCGTTGCACTTAACAGCATCCTCATTTAACTCCTTCACTGTAACACAACGCACTATTCAGAAGACAGGTCACTCCTCCGCTGATGCCCCTGCAGTCTATTTAGTCTATCAGTCTTTCGGAAGTGGTGGTTTCCAAAATAAAATTTAGAGAGGCTGTAGCATATTTGTTAAGTTATACGCGTAGACCCTAGTGGTGTCAACGCTATGTTGAGATGTAAGAAGTTTAAAATCTCTGATTTTTCGCACGCTATTTTCTCTGAGTGTTTCTGAACGCATCTTTTTTTTCCGGAAGTGACGTTGATTGTTGTATCGGTGTTCCTTTCGTCGTGTGGTAGCGGCTTTGTAAGTGTTGTTTCTTTAAACCTAATTTTTAAATACTGCTTAATGAATTTTTTAAATTTCCTTTATTTTTGGCTGTAATATCACTTCTCTGAAACATTATCCGTCTTACCGAAGGCTCGAATTAGTGTCGTTTTCAACCTCATCGGCGTTGTTATAGGAAGTTAGCGTAGCAGCGTTTTAGCTTTAGCAGCTAGCAGGCTAATTTGTTCTTTTCATTTACTGCCTTTTAGCAGCTGATATTTATCTTACAAAGAAGTATTTAAAATGCCACAGTCTCAATTTAATCAGAAAATTGTTAATTATAGGTTTAATTGGTTGACCTGGAGTTTTAGCAGGTGAACAAATGATATTTATTAGGAAAATTACGTAACTTGTCATCTAAATGCCTCTCAACTGTTATTTACGTTGCTAATATAGATATACACGTGAACTATAAGCGGTTTGATCACCACTGAGGTTTAATGAGTAGGTAATTGATATTTGGGAAAGGGTATGTTGTACCAGCTTGTCTAAAAACCAAAAAGATGAGCCTTCTGACTTTCTATAAGGCACATAAGTGGAGTAAAAGCGTGTTGTGTTGTAGGGCACTACAATTTGATTATGGACACCGTGTCTGCTCTGCTTTTTCTGCTTGCAACTTTTCCACCTGTTTGATAGGTTTAATGTCTTCTTTGTCCCATTGCAGAGCCATCAAAGATGACTACAGCTGCAAGACCAACATTTGAGCCGGCAAGAGGAGGGAGGGGTAAAGGAGAAGGTGATTTGAGTGCTCTCTCCAAGCAATACTCCAGTCGAGATCTTCCAGGTCACACAAAGATCAAGTACAGGTCAGAAGATCAAATGTGAATGGAGTTTTATCATTGCCTGATCTGCTGGCTGGTTAGCTAGAAGGAAAGATGCTTTCGGATCAGTTTGTACTGCATTATCTGTCTGCTCACTGTGAGATTGGTGAAAGTGTTCCAGAAAGCGTTCTGGACGAAAATTACAATTTATTGATCTGCTAATGTTTTCCCTTCTGCAGGCAACCTACCCAGGATGCCCCTGAGGAGGTCCGTGCCCGTGACTTTCGTAGAGAGCTGGAGGAGAGGGAGCGTGTAGCAGCACGTGAAAAGACCAGAGAGAGGGGACCAAGAGGTTGGTCTTTCTGCAGAAATTAGACTTCCTGTTTATGTAAAATATATTTTAGTGTATATTTATTTTCTCACATATGGCATTATGTTGGTCTTATTTTTTCCAGAGCACACCACATCATCATCATCTTCTTCGTCATCTTCAAAGAGGCCAAGACTGGATCAGATCCCAGCTGCTAACCTTGATGCTGATGATCCTCTCACTGATGTGAGTGTCTACAATGCAAGACATTTTGGGCACTTAACTTGAGTAGTGGTTAGTACTGATTAATCTCCCTTAACAATGATTTTTATTTTATTAGGATGATGAGGACGAGGACTCTGATCAAGATAGTGATGATGATGACACTGCAGCTCTTTTGGCTGAATTGGAGAAGATTAAAAAAGAGCGTGCTGAAGAGCAAGAACGCAAAGTAACTGTGTTTTAGGCTGTTCTGTTTGCACTAACTAAAATAAGACGTTACATTTGGTCAGAAGAAATATTATTTCTTTGTATTAAGTAAAATTTTCTTTTTTCCATCTTAGGAGCGAGAGCAAAAGGCAGAGGAGGAGAGAATTCGAATGGAAAATATCTTGAGCGGCAATCCACTGATTAATTTGGCTGGACAGCAGCAACAGAACCAGACACAGAATACATTCAGAGTCAAGAGAAGGTATGTCTCACTTATACACAGTCACCCACAGTATAACCACAGGATGAGCTTTGTATTTGAGAAAAAGACCTCTTAAATCTAATCTTGATTTCATTTCCTAATATTATTCAAGGTGGGATGATGACGTAGTGTTCAAGAATTGCGCCAAAGGAGTGGATGAGGCACGGAAGGAGAAACGCTTTGTCAATGACACACTGCGCTCTGAATTTCACAAAAAATTTATGGAGAAATATGTAAAGTAGAGGACTTCCTCTGTGTTATTTGTATTGTTTTTGTTTTTATTATCTAATGTGTTTGGTCTCCTTCCTCTACCCTCTGTTGCAGAGGGTACATGGTTTTTCAAATAAACTCTGTATACAACTTCATTAATACTTGTACAGTCATCCATCTATCCATGCTATTAACCACGTATCCATCTGTACAGTCATGCTGTATATAAATGTGTCAACGTGACATCTTTGAGTGAAATTTGTCAAAAGTTAAGTGCAGTTTTTAAATGTGACCAAGCATTTATTTTCTTTTGGGTTTTTTTCAATAAACTGGCAGAGATTATATAAACCAGCATCTCCACAAATGCACAGTTAGATTAGGATCCAGTCAGATCATCAGATGGAAATGTCTTCCTTCTGTTTAGCCACTCCACACACACAAACATTTCATTTTAAACAGTGTAGAGATCTGCAGTCAAGCCTTTATTTCTTTATGCAGCCATCTGCCATCGACTTTTTTCTGCTTATCTTATTCAAGGGCACAGGGGCGCTGGAGCCTGATTTAGACTTCTGTGGGAAATTGTAACGTAACCGGAAAGCCTTCTTAACCCTACACCGCAACCTGATCTGCACCACTTGAGAAATATAGCTACACATCAGGTCGAAGCAGACTGCAACAACTGAATGACATGGAAGGTTAGAGCGTAGAGTTAAGACGGGTTTCTGGTTGCAGTAGAAAGAACAACTTGGATTTCCTGCAGAAGTCTAAATCAGGCACATCCCAGCTGTCATTGGGTGAAAGGCACAATACACCCTGTCTGTCGCATTTCTTGTCAAATTAATTTTTTTTCAATAAATTGTCTTCATATTAAACTGCTTTATGAACCCTTAAAAATAAACTGACTTGAAAAATCAACAGCACATCAATCACCAGGATACTGTTATCATATACACACAAAACTTTCCAGTAAAATAAAGGTGCAAGTTTCATGTCTTAAATCTTATCTGAACTACATGTTCCACTTCATCAAGATTATTTTCCCAGTTTATTGCTCATTTAATGAATTGTCTGTAATTGTGCAGAATGGTTGAACAATTTGAGCACATTTGGTGTATTTACATGCAGATGCAGCTTCTCCCTTCTTACTAAACCTACCTGCATACAGTAGACTAATTGTCTAAAATCCTTTTTGCATTTGTAATTATCAGCTTCATCTCATTCAATAGAAAGAAGCATTATAGTCACATGAATGTGACTATTTCTATTGTTTTTGCATTAAGTCTTTCATTAACACGAATGTAAACACGAAGTTCAAGTTAATTTTACTGCAGTTTAGCCATTTCATTATTCTAGCATTCATTATTATGGAGCCAAAGCAATGACGTTACCCACATGGACGCTGGGTGGATAATTAGACAATGTGTACGTTTTCATTAAAATAAGAAGCATTATCCTATCATCCACTCTGCGTAGCCAGAGGTTTGGCACGAGAGAAAAGCGTTGCACGCGATCAGTTGCAGTTCCGCAGAGAGACAGCAGAGGGCGCGCCCTCCAACGATCCTGCCTGTGACGGGGATTGGGAGGCTTCTGGGAAAAGATGGTAGCTTCCTTTTGTTTGTGGGGATTTGCTTCACTCGGAGGAGGGATTTAAAACCGTTCAGTGGCTCTTTAGCGGTAAAGTCTTGACTCGCAATACCGGTTATCCAAACGCTTGAAGAAGGAGAACATGGAGAAGAGCGGGAGTGTCGACAGCTTGGGCTCGAAGCGCTCCTCTTCCCGACAGCCGAGTGTAGATTCATTGTCCAGGTAGCTAAACCCACCGCCAGACACCGCTAAGCTAGCCAAAAGTTTTGACACTATCGGCAGGGGTTAGTTATTAAGGCTTTATAGCTGAAGTTAAGCGTGTCTAACTTCAGTACACTTCTTGTAAGCTTTCAGCTGTGACTAATGTTATCCACCAGTGACGGTGTCCTCGTGAGCGCTACGAGACCAACGCAGCTTGAACTGTAAATTAGGACAACGCAATTTTATCGATCCGCTCCAGTAATCACTCAAGCTGTGATGTGATAGAAATGTCAAACGGAAGCTAACAGAGCCTCGATGTAGTAGACTGTTTGCCCAAACAGTGTCAAACTTATTTCAGTCCATGGACAACATAGAGCTCAATTTGCGCTCGTGTGGGGCAGACAAGTTAAAAACACTTTTTCAAATCATCAAATATTTTTAGAACATTTTCTGCACAGCCACGTCTGATTTGCCTCAAAATGTTGTGGTCTGGATATATCTAATAATTGCTGTGACGTTTTAGTTTCGTATATCAGATATTTTTGAAGATGGATTAAAAAAGAAGTTCCGTCGACATAAATGAAAGCCTGAAGTTTTCACTGGCTCCTCTTACCATAAAATTGAATCGGGATCTGCAATTAAAAAAACACAAAACAAAACAAAACACAAAAAAATCCCTCTCAATATGGGTTAATTAAAATACAGTAAATAAATATGTAAATAAAAATCTCATTACAAAAACAGCTAGTTTCAGTTTCTTTTGCGATATAGTTGTATTTTATAGTACTGCAAAATAGAAACATGTAGAATAGCTTTTTGACATAAAATTCTTAGTTGAAAAAAGAAAATGCAAATCTTATTCAACTTTCATGTTGGACTTAGTAAACATGATAAGTTCTATCACAGAAACACCAGTAGATAGTCTAATACAGATAGATCAAAATTCTGGAGTTTCCAGATGATATTCTAATTATAACTGAGAACATAATTTAGTTTAATCAAGTATATGCATATTGTTCATTTCTGACAATTACTTTATAGACATGCATATAAAGTAGGAGTCTGATCATTCAGGTTAAGTTTAAGATATGTTCAGAGGTACTTAAAAATGCAGCTGTTCCAAGGTAATATTTTTTGCACATACAAATGAATATAGAAAAACTATTAAGAGAAATGAGAAAGGGATTAGTAGCTCATTCCATGTGAGTAGTATTGCAAGGTCAGGTACGTGTGCACGTGGTAAAATCAGTAGTCCGACACAAGAAATTAACCCCTCGCCCTGACGTCACCAGGTGATGAGTATGCTGCCGGAATTGTAATCTGTTTTAAAATGTTACATTTTTGCATTTTTAGTGTTAGTATCTCGTATAATTTTAAACTTAACCTCAGTTATACGACTCCTTCAGGGCAATGTGCATGCCCAGATCCATCAGAGTGGATCTGGAAAATGAAAAATATACATTTAACAATTTTTTTTTCTCAGTCTGAAAACAAAGGGCCAATCTCAACAGATGTCTCTGTTTTTTTAGTCATTGAGTCTTCTGTCATTACATATACGTATACGTGTAAATACGTAAAAAACTCCCCCCAAAAAGAAAAGACTGCACCTAATAAATGGTTCTCACTTGTGTCATGTCACTTTCCACCAGCACTTCCACCTCTCGCTCTGACCGCTCTGCCCAGGCCAAGCCACCATCTGCTATGTCCTCGGATTCTGTGTCCACCTCTGCAGAGTTTTCCCCGGAGCTCAGGGTTAGTGACCTGCATGTGTTCCACCGCTATTATTTTTCTATTAAAATATATATTTTCGTAATTTAAAAACTGAAGCGTGGCTCTCCTCTTCTTTTTGCAGGTCAAGCCCAAAATATCTGCCAAGGTAGATGATTTTACACATTTAATTTTACCCATCCTATCCTGTATGTTTGAGTAAAATTTCCAGTCAAGAGACCACTCAGAACTAAAGTGGATGATATGTTTCCAGCAGGCCATCAGAGATTCAGACAAAGAAGAACCACAGTTGCTTCCGAATGAAACCGTGCAAGACATGGGTAGGTTTCCATTCAGCTGCAATTACAACCCATCAAAACAGCAAAAATGCAGCAAACTAATCACCTTATCCTCTTGTTTTTATTCATAGCCCAAGATGTCACCTACTTCTGTCCTTTTACTGGAGCTCTGAGGGGAACTGTGACTGTCACCAACTACAGGCTATTCTTTAAATCTATGGACAGGGTATGTTATTGATTATTTTTAATTTGTATTTTGAAGGTTTTTTTGTTGTTGTTAATGTCTGGCTGATTTCCAGGAGTCAACATTTATGTTGGACTTGCCTCTTGGGGTGGTGAGTCGCGTGGAAAGGATTGGAAACGCTTCGAGTCGTGATGTGTCCTATGGGCTGGTGTGCAAAGTGAGTAAGCTTGTGAAAGTTTTAAAGAATTTCTTCTTTTGTTTTTGATTTACAGAATCACTAAGTTGCAAAATAGCCAAGTAGTTTACAGTTATTCAACTGAGAAGCAGAGACAGAGCTGTGTAATCTCTGCCAGAGATAGCCCATTAAGAAACAGTGAAGTTTTACAAAGATCTACTTCTACGTTACCTTTCTTGGTAATAACGCTTAACTGTGATGAAATGATTCTTGTATACAGCTGCTAGCCCATGAGTTTTTCCCTGATTTGTTGCTCTGCATTTCTACAGGATATGCGTAATCTACGATTTGCACACAAACAAATGGAGGACACGCTCAGGAAGTCCATTTTTGAAGTGCTGATGAAATTCGCTTTTCCTGTTTCCAATGGGCTGGTAAGTACTGCCCAGCAATGCTGTTGCTGACTTTTTTAGCCCTGCACATACAGTACCGGGAAACACATATTCGTAGTCCTCTGAAAAACCAAGTTCAATTTCAGTTCAGTTAGATTTATATAGAACCAAATCACAGCAACGGTTTCCTCATGCCACTTTATATTATGAGGTAAAGACCCTCCAATAATACAGAGAAAACCCCAACAATCAGACGACCCCTTATGAGCAAGCACTTTGGCAACATTTGGAAGGAAAAACTCCCATTTAACAGGAAGAAATCTCCAGCAGAAACAGGCTCAGGGAGGGGCACCCATCACCTGTGACCAGTTAGGGGTTAGGGGAGGAAGACAGGACAAAGACACGCTGTGGAGGAGAGCCAGAGAACTAAAGTATTTTAGAGTCAAATGTGAAGCCATCTGTTCAACAGTTAAAGCTTGGCCCTAATTGGGTCATGTAATAAGATAATGATCCCAAGCACAGCTGCAAATGTAAAACATAATGGCCAGTCCAGACCTCAACCCATTTGAAATGCTGTGCCTAAACAAATACCTGCAAACCTCAGTGACCTGAAGCAACGTGTTCAAGAACAGTGGGGTAAAATTCCCCACCATCATGCAAGACACTGATAATGTCATAGAGAAAATGATTACTTCAAATTGTTGCTCTTAAAGATGGTTGTATAAGATACTGAATCGTGAAGTGTACTTAGTTTTTCACAGGTCTTTCACAAAGTCCACAAACCTTTTTTCGTGTACAACCACCTGAAATATGTCTCCCCCACTCTCCACAGCAAATCTTTGCCTTTGAATATGGGCAAGTGTTTCCTGAAAATGGATGGAAGGTGTATGATGCTCTCTCAGAGTATAAAAGACAGGTACTTAAGTTATGCAGAATGCTTTGTTAAATGTTAAAGTACGCTCATAAAACCGGTTGCTTATGTCCTTTTTTTTTTTTTGTCAAGGGTATACCTAATGAAAGCTGGAGGATAACTAAAGTAAACGATCACTATGAGCTGTGCGACACGTACCCATCAACACTGGCAGTGCCTGTTAACATACCAGACGAGGAGCTGAAAAGAGTCGCTGCCTTCCGAGCAAAGGGAAGGATACCGGTGAGTGACCGTTTTTTTCAGCAGTACTATAATTGTCTGTGTGTGCGCCCGGCTTGCAGGACAGTCTGTGCTGATATTCTGCTACACATTATTTAAAGGTGTTGTCATGGATCCATCCAGAGAGCCAGGCAACAGTGACACGCTGCAGTCAGCCGATGGTTGGTGTGAACGGGAAGCGCAGCAAAGAGGATGAGAAATACCTGCAGGCGATCATGGATGCTAATGCTCAGTCACATAAACTCTTCATTTTTGATGCCAGACCGAGCGTCAACGCTGCTGCCAACAAGGTCCATTTTCTAAATTATATTTATTTAATGGGACCCACTTTACATTGTGTTACAGTGATTGATACATATGTTAAACATGGCCAAAGCTTCAAATAATAACAATAACAATAATAGTAATCCCTGTGAGCCAAAAGGTCAGGCTTCAGACTTTTCTCAATAGTCCATTTCAGACAGTCTTTTTCTACTTGTGGATGTTCATGATGTCAAAGAGAGTAGTTATCCTTAACAGTGGTCTCATGTGCATTATTGGAAGGGGAAAGAGAGCTGAAACAAAGTTTGATTCAAGGCTTGTTTCAAAGCGTGGATGAAAGATCTCCCAGTAGATTCTAAAAATAAACAAGACAGTCCAAAATGAAGAGGCCCGTATGGAGCCGTAGCCAGATTTTGATTCTTGTGTTTTATTATTCGCTGTGCATCATCAAGCACAGTTTTGAGTTTTTAACTTATAGCTGGTACAGTGTATTAACTATGTGTTGTCTTTGCAGATTAAAGTAAATAAAACATGCAATCAGTACTATATTTGAGCAGTAAAGTAAAATCTGAGCTCTTTGTCTAGAAGAAGTTAGCTATTTATCTCAGTTCACTAGTTTCTATTGTGGCTTGCCGACTGTGGTGTAGTGGTTAACGCTGGTTTGTTTCCAGCTGGAGATACAAATCCCCTTTAGGACTGCGTCAGGAAAGGCATCCGACATTAAAAACTCTACCTGCTGTGGTGACCTTGCTGCTTAATGTAGCTTCTGCTCATAAGGATTCAGGACTGTCTCGTGGGCAATAATTTAAGTGGATCTGTGCCCCGTGGATCTTAGTTACCACTGCATCTTCCACTTTTCCACAGATGAAAGGGGGTGGATATGAAAGTGAGGATGCCTATCAAAACGCTGAGCTGGTTTTCTTGGAAATTCACAATATCCACGTGATGAGGGAGTCGCTCCGCAAGCTGAAGGAAGTTGTCTACCCCAATATCGAGGACTCCCACTGGCTCTCCAATCTGGAGTCCACTCATTGGCTTGAGCACATCAAGGTGAGCATAGTGACCCATCGGCTGGGAAAGGAAATTTTAAAAATATTACACTGATCATGGTTTGTGTGTTTCTGGTGCTATGTTTGTAGCTGATCCTGGCTGGAGCGCTGAGGATCGCAGACAAAGTGGAGTCAGGGAAAACGTCGGTTGTGGTGCACTGCAGCGACGGCTGGGACCGCACGGCTCAGCTCACCTCCTTGTCTGTGCTCATGTTGGATGGTTACTACCGCACCATTCGCGGCTTTGAAGTGCTGCTTGAGAAAGAGTGGCTGAGCTTTGGTCATCGCTTCCAACTGGTAAACAGATTATTTTTCCCCTCTGTCCAGCTGGAAGTCTAGTTTCATCACTGATTCCTTATGCTCCTGTTTCTGGCAGCGCATTGGTCATGGCGATAAGAACCACACGGATGCAGATCGCTCACCTGTTTTCATTCAGTTTATTGATTGTGTCTGGCAGTTAACTCGTCAGGTAAGCAACATGTATTGAGTTAAGGTTCTGAAATGTTCAGGAAAAGGTTGTTTCAAGGATTGTAATCAAGCTGTTTTTTGTTTTGTTTTTTTAAATTCAAGTTTCCTGCCGCCTTTGAGTTTAATGAATACTTCCTGGTGACCATCCTGGATCACCTGTACAGCTGCCTGTTTGGGACATTCTTGTGCAACAGTGAACAGCAGAGGTTAAAAGAAGTAAGCTCATTTGGTTTCTCAGTATTTTATGATTTTTTTCCCCTCTCATTATCGTTTTATTTGGGATAATGTAGCTTAATAACTAGCATAATACGAATCAGAAATGGCACAAGAATGAATTAAAGTGTTTTTCCCTCATATGGTTTGTGTATGTAACCACATTCCTTTTTTGCTACAGGAGATTCCCAAGAGGACAGTCTCATTGTGGTCATATATTAACAGCCAGCTGGAGGACTTCACCAATCCTTTGTATGTGAACTACTCTAACCATGTACTGTTCCCAGCAGTCAGCTTACACCACCTGGAGCTTTGGGTTGGCTACTACATTCGCTGGAACCCACGCATGAGACCTCAGGTACGTCAGGAAGACTTGCTGTTGTTTGGACTTCACTTGTGTGATAATCGCTGCCCTATACTCGCAACATATTCCTCTGCTTGCCAACTGGGAACACCTGGGCGCTTTCCAGACTATGAAGGTGTGGCTGCCACTTCATTCTGCTTCTCATTCACCTACCTACCGGCCACCACGCATCAGCTTAGTTTTTCTTTAGTTTGATTATGTTGTTTTTGTACTGACAACACCCAAACATACTTTCAGACTCATCCCCACCCTACACGACTGATCTTAGTGGTTTTCACAGCTCATTAGTTTTGCATTTAAATTATGCAAGTTTGCACAAAGGCCGATGGATAACCACCATTGTGGTGGCTCACAAACACCACTGAAACTAAAGCTGACATCACATCAACTGTCGCTGGCCATTTCTGTCAGTCATGCACCTCTCAGTTTCTATAACATGGTGCGTTGTGCTGTTTTACTGAGAAATATCTACTGAAGCTCAGATTCACAGAGGGAGGTGTTGCAGCAGTTCGAAAAGATAAGACTGTGAAAATATCCAAGTAAGTTTGGATTAAAAAAAACATCCAATTTCTTTGCTTCTGGTTTTGACTTCTCTAATATCCATGTGCTGATGTGGCAGTATTGTCAGAGTGGCGACACCTGCTGTTCAGGAGAGTACTGCAGTGTTCAGTGTTCACACTTCGTCATCGGCTTATGAACCAGGTTGTGACAAACTGGTGACTCGTCCAGGATCTGAAGCTGGGATGTGTTGCATAACTAAAAAAATGTTGCAATCTGGGAGGAAACTAAGGTGATGTGTGGCATGGTAGCAGGTAGGTAGATGAGCAAGAAAAAGAATGAAGTGTCAACTACAGCTTTATCGTGAGGAAATTCACAGTCTAGGTATTCCCAGATGAAGAGTCCCTGCCCTGTCCACCTGGAATTGGGAACACATGCAGAAGAAAAAGTTGAGCGAATAGGGGAGAGGTCAGCACTCATCCATTTAATTTTAGTCAATGAACTTTCTTTTGTTTTTTTCCTCCCTCCCTTTTACCAGGAACCAATTCATCAGCGCTACAAGGAGCTATTAGCGAAGCGTGCCGAGCTGCAGAAAAGGGTAGATGAATTACAGCGGGAGGTGGCCAATCGCTCAGCTTCCTCCGCCTCTGAGCGGCCAGGCTCGCCCACACGCTCCATCACTCCTGTGCAGACCTTTGTTTGACGCTACTCAACCCTCATGATGGTCACAGAAGCTGAACCGTACCCGTGAGAAGGTGTCATACAGCAGTAATCAGCCGCTTTGATACACTACCACCAAAAGTCAGAATAAGCAGTATTTGTTACTGTATTTGCATCTCTCACAGGTCATGTAGAGCCTGCTTGCAACAGAAGTGTCTGTCTCAGACCACCTGCCTACATCCATATGTATTCCTCCTCTGAGGTTAAGAGGATACGTAACCAGAATAGCGAGGACTGTTTAGCATATCGACCTACCTACAATCAGTGTTTTGTTTTAAGTACACTAAATGTTTATGCCTTATATACTTTATAGGAACACTTGCCTCATTCCTTGCTATTGATTTGAAAGCACTATAACTGAAGGAACTGTGAGGCTGTACAGTGCTGCAGAAGTGATTTTTAGCACAAGGAAACACGGACTAAAACAAATTGTTGAGTTGATAAATATTAAAATGAAATGTAGCTTAAGGGCTGTGATGTTAGCTTCTTCTAATATTTAAAGTAGTTACAGAGTGCATTAAAAAGCAGTTAGGGTTAGCTTCACAAATCTTTTTAGATTGTTGAGACCAAACGTTTTTTGTCATGCGTGACATTTCTCTCACCAAGTGGTTTATGTTTTGTAAGTTTCCTTTTTCTAACTACTTAACGTTATTTATTATCTTTCGTTCCAGATGTGTATTTATAACTCGCAGACACCTTCTGTCTTGTGTCGTGAATTGATTAGCTGCGTCTCCATGCAATATTAATAAGCTGCAAAGATTATGCAATAGCTCATTTGTCCCAGGAGTCCTATGGGAACAATTCTCGCAGATGCTTTTTAAAGCTATTATCAGCCAATCTTTTAGGCAGAAGAATGTGTAACTACACAAATAATGGGCTTTTTATGTAGTTTTGCGAATTTGAATAAGTACCCGTGCCTTGTCCTGAATGACTGGGAAAATGACAAAAGAACAATGTGCAACAGTAAAGATGGTTTCAACCTGTAGCCTTTTTGCTGCGTATTCAAATAATTGCAATAAAGCTGCAACTCAAGGATTCAGTATGGTTTGTCACATTAGCATGTTGCTAACAACAGCAGCATCCTCCAGTCCATTTCTTGGGTTTTGCGGTTTTATGTTTCAGATATTAGCCAACTCTAATAACACTAGCCCTATTTCTGATCATGATCTTTCCATAAAAATAGGACAAAGAGTGCCTTTTACTGTAAATTAAGAAGGATAAAAGTCTGGAATTTACAGTGTGACTGTGGGGTAACCTAATACCAAATTACAATCTGAAAACATTCATTTATTCTCTCTGTTTTATCTTTAAGACATCCGTCACCCAGTAACAGATTCTTCATGTGACTTTTACATTTAATTCATGAAGCTATATTTGTATGTAAATCAGTGCTGCCACTGATCTTGATCGTTGCTATCCTTTTAAAATGCACCGCTGTCTAAGTGACACCATTCCATGTGGTTGCAAAGAGGCTGCAGTCCTGTATGCACTTCATTAGATCAACACTTGAATTTGGAAATTGATATACTGCAGGCATCAGGAACATCCAACTGTACTCTCAACTGCCAATGTGTTAAAACGTTTAATAAAAGTGCTGATGCTGTGTAGTGAACTTTTGTCCTTTTTTGTTTAAAAAAAAAAGCATTGTGCATATGTATGCATGTGTATACTATACAAGAAGCTTGTAGCTTGAGGCTTGTAATTAATTACAATACAAACAGCTATTTGTGAACCAGAAGTCTCCTAATTCTGTTTGCGTTGACCAATTTCATCAAGAAAGACTACAACTGAAGGTGTTTTCTCTATTATTTCTTCTATCTCTATTTATTTATTCATTTATTTATTTATTTATTTATTGGTTAGTTGTTCCAGTACACAATATCAAGAACCTCACTTCACTCATAGAAGACCTTGCGAATGTAAGAAGATGAGAGCACTCCTGGAGCAACACTTTTTTAAAACTTTATAGGGATGGTTTCACGTGTATTACTCAACTGTTACGCAGGTGAGTCCATAGTGTGGTAGTTTACATGTTTGTTTAACAACCGATCCCTGGTTCATATTTGGGAAGAGACGCAGGTCCCATTATGGTTGCATCAGGTGGATCAAACCAGCAAAGACCATGGTGTATAAAATCTACACTTTCCATACAAAAATAAAAAATTATGAATGTCTTTATATACAGTCTGTTGTTTTTTGTTTTTTTTAATCAACTTCTATTGATTAAGCACTAACAAATTGAACATACAGAAGGTAAAAATTAGTACCCACGACACTGATTTTGCTAACCGCACAGTGGGTAATTGAATTTATGAGAGGACAAAACATGGAAGAGATCCACTCACAAAACAGTAATGAGAAATAAATAAACACTGAAACGGGAACACATTTCTCACATCTTTGTGTTTTTTCCGTTGTTTACTGAGGATATATAGTTTAAGATTAGTGTTTTAAAATTGATTTAGTTTTGGTTTGTGACTGAATCACATCCAGTGACTGGAAAGCATCTGTTTGGCAACAGCTTAATTTCTCAACATGACAATGATCCCAAATACACTGCCAATGCAGTAAAAGCATAGCTGAAAAGAATAATACGTAATGAAACCCTATCAGTCAAGCTAGCTACTGGATATACTGTATTTCCATTTATGTTTGCAAACAGGAATGGTTTTATAAGTGGAGGACTTTTTTTTTTTTTTCACTAGTTTTATATTTTGCAACTCTTCCAGCATGGATGTTATGAATGTTATGCTGCCTGTAATATCAATTAGTATGACCAGTTTGGTGGTGGATCAGTGATGGTCTTGTGAGGATAATTCATGAAGAGATACACAGGCCTCTACAGGCTAGGCAACAGCATCTTGACTACCATTAGGACTACCATTAGGTACCGGGATGTAGGTTCAGGCCCTACACTGCTGCAATGGGTCCTCGGTTCTTATTGGTGCACAACAATGCCCAGCCTCATGTGGCAAAAGTATGCAGCCAGTTCCTGGAGAATGACGGAATAAATATGATAGACTGGTCCTCATGCTCACCTGACCTAAATCCAGTCCACATCTAAACCAATCCACATAAATCAAATAGCACACTTCTGGGATTTTAAGTTTTAGTCCATCAGATGCTGTCAGGTTGCACCTCACACTGTCCAGGAGCTCAGAGATGCCCTGATCCAGATCTGTGAGATCCCCCAAGACCCCATCCATTGTCGGGCATGATTGCAACCTTTTTTGGGCCATACAAACTACTGAGTTCCAGTAGTTCAACTTGCATATATACAAAAAAGCTGAAATAGTTCTTTTAAACAGCATAGAGACATCTCTCTGGGATAGAAAGACTGGAAAACTCTTTAGAAGGTATTATATACTGTTTAGGTTCCTGATAGCTAAAAATACACATTGGCTATTAGATCGAATAAGACAACATTATTATTGAATCACTCTTTGAAAAATACCATTCTTTATTTAAAAATTATATTTCCATTGCACTCTGGGTGTAACGTATGAGAAGTAGAAAACGTGTTAACTGAATCTTGGCACGTGATTGGCTCTGCAGATTTCAAACCTAAATCCCGCGTGCGGCTGTTGTGTCGCGATAGGTTTCCTTTCTTCTTCGGGAGCCGTCGGCCGCTTCCGGTTACATGACGACGACGGCGTTGATACAAAAAGAGAGAAGGAAAACACAAGGAAAAACACCTTTCTTGGCGAGAACAGCGGAAACTTAATACAAATCGCCAGATTGCTGTTAATGGATTGCTTATGTGTCAGCATAACTAACGACTGCTGACAAGTTAGCTTGGCTGGAGAACGTATGAGCAGTGCAAGATCGCAGATATTTGGAGTTTATTGTTCTTCGCCTGCTTCCTCCAGCTAGGCTATTTCTGTGTTGCTCTACGCTACATAGCCAAGCTAGCTAACGTTAGCTAACGCTGGATGCCAACACGGTGTGTGCTCCTGGTTGTCAGTTAGCGAGCGGTTGGAAAGGAAAGGAAACCGCGCTGTTAATCGCTTTACCGCTGGACTCCGCTATCCGCTTCTAGCTCGTTGGCTTTAGTTGGGCGAGAATGGCAACTACAGCATTGTACGCCTGTACGAAGTGTAACCAGCGGTACCCCTTCGAGGAGCTGTCGCAGGGCCAGCAGCTGTGCAAGGTTTGGGAGTGTATGTGTGAGTGAGAGAGAGAGAGACCGACAGTCTGCTTCCAAACAAGAATCAACAAACAATCACGACACGAAAGAGTGAAGGAGTGTGCGGGTGTTTTTTTTTGTTTTGTTTTGGTTTTTTGCCGCCGGGGTGTCACGGTGCTACAACAAGTAGCAGGTTAGACAGGGTACATTATGTAACAAGTTGGAAGGCAACCGTATTAACGTAACCATGTTTAGATCACTCCTGTACATCGTGCTCTTTATTAAAGCGCAACAACACAACCATACCGCATGTTTACCTGTTGAATATTTGTTCCCGGTAAATTAAAAAAAATGTCGATTACATGTTTGTAGTCTTTCTCGTTTATAGCTGAGGAGCAGAGTTCGTTTATTGGCAAAGGAAAAGAATATTTAAATGGAGAAAACCTTGAAGCAAACCTGTCTGATATTTCCTTCAGATGTTTTCTTCCATATGCCATGGCTTTTCTTTGCATTAGTGCCGTGCGATACCAACCAAATATAGAGCCAGCATGGCCGATACCAGTACCGTTACTTTAACCGGTAAAGGTAGCCTATGCAGGAAAGAGCAGTGTGTCGAGATTTATGAGACGAGTAGTCTTCACTTTGCTAATTCTGAACAAATTTTAAGGAAAACTAAATCACTGTTTTTACTGTCCACAATAATTAGCTAACACAATAAAACATAACTTTCAGCTGTTCATGGATTTTGAAACTTGGTCTTTTATAGAGCTGGGATGTAAATGTGCCTGTCTCTAAAGCACTTTGGGTCAACTTCTGTTGTTTAAATGTGCTATAGACTATGTGTAACATAGATGTGACAATCAACACAAAAAGGCTCAGACATTTTTCACAGTGCATGTTTGAGGTATATTTTTTCATTTCCAAAAAGTAATTTATTTTTAGCACAATTTAGAGAGCTACATACTGAACTTAAAGGAACACTTGTATCAATCTCATACCAATACCGGCTTTGGTGTCGAAACAGTCACCGTTCATATCGATCTGCCCACTTCTACTAGATTAACTGATAAATTCAAGATTTTTTTTTTTTGTCACAAAAAGGCTGTTAAACCATGATTTTTCTGTTAATAATGCCTTTGTTTCCCTCAATGGGAAACCCTACTGTGACATTATCCTGGGTTTGTATAGAGAAAATTTACATTGGTGTTTTCACAGATGTTGTAGCCAGCGTACAATATGCACCACCTGCAATGCAGTTTCCACTGTAATAGACCACAGTAGTGCTGTTTGTTTGTCACCATTCACCAGCAGACAGTCGTGTGCCACAAACTGATATTTCTTTGTTTTTGTACTGCAGGAGTGTCGCATCGCTCACCCAATAGTGAAGTGCACATACTGCAGATCTGAGTTTCAGCAGGAAAGGTGAGATGTTTCACCTCCCAGTGATGTTTGTTCAGCTTTCATTCACGCCAATTCAATGAATTTCATTGCAGCTTGATTTGGCTTGAAACCTGTCTTTTATTCTTTCCAGTAAAACAAATACAATCTGCAAGAAATGTGCCCAGAACGTCAAACAGTTTGGAACGGTGAGTAGCAAATTTCTCCTGCTTTTTGTAATACTAGCTGTATTTGCTGGGTCCTACTTCACTTTTTGCATTTTCTTTTTTATTATTATTGTTTATTTATTTATTTTTGGTTTGTTTGTCTTTGCAGCCCAAACCTTGCCAGTACTGTAACATTATTGCAGCTTTTATCGGGACAAAGTGCCAGCGTTGTACTAACTCAGAGAAGAAATATGGACCTCCACAGACCTGTGAACAATGCAAACAGCAATGCGCCTTTGACCGTAAGGAGGAGGGGAGGAGAAAGGTAAGAGCCTGAATTGCATGCAGTCTACTATACAGTTTAGTAGTAAGTTTTATGAGCTAATATCACCTCGTGTTTCAGGTGGATGGAAAACTTCTGTGCTGGCTCTGCACGCTTTCCTACCGCCGTGTCCTGCAGAAGACTAAGGAGCAGAGGAAGGGGTTTGGTTCCTCCAACTCTTCATCCCTGAATGAGAAAGACCACCACTCCAGATCGCACCATCATCATCACCATCACCAACACAGACACAGCAGTTCTCACCACAAGTATGTCCTCTGTTGTATCGCCTCTTTTCTTGCATGCTTTGTCCCCAGGCTGCTCAGTCAGCCCTTCAAGTTTAAAAAACATAAATGTTTTATGTGTCTGTCATATGCTGCAGGCTGAGTGGGAGCCTGAGTCCTGAGCAGGAGCAGGGACTGTGGAAGCAGAGGTAAAGCTGCCTACTTATTTAAGGCTCTTATTGAGTTTTTATTCCCAGAGTGAACACTTCGTTTTTCATCTGCTCTGCAGCCATAAATCGTCTTCGATCCAAAAGGAGACTCCAAAGAAGAAACCAAAACTGGAGATGAAGCCATCCAACGGGGACAGGTATGACAGATGTAGCACATTAAGTGCTATATTTTGGTTACATATGTTTTCTTTTATGCCGTTCCCATTGTTGGCTTCATGCTCATTTCCTTCTCCTTCCAGTAGTTCCATTACCCAGTCTATGGATTCAGGGGGAACGGACAACTTCATTCTCATCAGCCAGCTGAAGGAGGAAGTGATGTCACTGAAGAGACTTCTGCAGCAGAGGGATCAGACCATCCTTGAGAAGGACCGAAAGGTAGGTTAATCTGCCTCAGCTGACCTCTGCTTTTGCTTTGCTTTGTTTGAGGGGTTGATTTCTAATGACCAAATTCTCTCGTAGCTCACAGAGCTCAAAGCAGATTTTCAGTACCAGGAGTCAAATATGAGAGTGAAGATGAATCAAATGGAGAAATCACACAAAGAATCTATGGAGCAACAGCAGGTAGGAATACATGTGTGACACTGAGGGCTTCAGATTCTTAGTTGTTTGTGTTAAATTTTGTTCCTAGAATATTTAGTGAGAAGATGTGTACATGTCGGATTTATTTCTCCCTCTTCTTTGTTCTCAACTCCTCATTAGTATTAGTATTCACCTGTGTCGGTTTTAATTGCCCAGCAGTTTCCAGTAGGTGTGGTAATGTAGCCATTTGATACACCAGAGAAACAATTCATGGGAATTATGTTCTGCAATGATGTAAAGGTTATAATGGATTAATATCATGATAATAAAGGGGTGGTTCACTGTGTCAGCTGATCCATTTCCGACATGATCATCAAACGTGTCGGTCTTAAATTGTCTTTATAGTTATTTTCTAAGTGTAACAGTGTAAATGTGTGCATGTTACTAATTGGATTGTTTGTTTGTTTGTTTATTTATATATATTTTTTTTTTAAGCGTCTGTATGCCAACATTTATAACTCATTATGTATTTTGTTTCCACAGGCTAAGAACAGGGAGTTGATGAAACAAGTGGCTGCCCTCTCTAAGGGAAAAAAGTTTGACCGGACAGGAAGTTCACTACTGTTACCCTAACAATAGGCCGACCAGGGTGACAACACAGAGCGGCTTCATTTTTTGTAACACTGTGAAAGTCTCTCTCCTGTGTTTCCTCATTGCCATCGACATCAACTACTTCTAAATTGGTAAAAAGCCAGAGACCATGTTGTACATGGAAGTGAAATGTTAAATCAAAGAATCCTTCTTTCTCTAAATAAATAAATCGACGTATTTTAGATATTTTCTGGCGGCTTTTCCACTGGATCATAGGATATGACTTTGGATGTGGTGGAGGATGGAGTCCTCTTTTCTTTTTCTTTTTTTAAATTAAATCCAACACTGCCGGGCCAAAACAAAAACCATGGTGTGCATACAGTATGTGGAGAACGTTGTCAACGCAGCCACTTAATTTTTATGGATGTCATGCATTTTATTTATTCAACTGTATTTCTTGGCTTTTTTTTTTTTATTTCCTCACAACATACTAAGAGAACATCCCACATTTTGGGGTTTTCTTCAATAGTAATTAGTTATATTTTTCTAAATGGACGCGATTGTGGAAGACAGATGCTCCTTAACGGAGACCATGTGCAACTTTACAATGTATGCAAACGTGGGAAAGGCGACCACTGAGCTGCTGCTCGACAGTAGAGAAATCTCTCGGTTAACGATTCATAAAAATAAAACCAACCAATGAGCACTCAGAAAGGCCGTCTCTTGGCTGCCCAGTTTCTCACTGTGTGACAGCTGTAGTGCTTTGCTGTTTCTCTTTAGTGGAACGATTGTAATACTGCATGATTTTACTGCCAGATACCGGATGGCTTTGTGGTCAGACTTTTTCTTCCCCTGCCCCTCTTTTAATTAGTTTTTTAAGAATCACTTGTAAATGTATCACCGGGGTCAGCCAATGTATTTAAACTATTGCTTGTATCTGTTTTAGTGAGTACAGTATGTGTATGGTAAGGCCAGTTGAAATTAACATGTCTGTAGAAGATGCTTTTTAAACAAACACACCTATCACCCTACATTACTGGGCTGGTTTCATACTGTGGTGTCCAGGATCACTTTTGTACTTTTTTCCAAACCAAGTGTTTTAAAACTATTAAAACTGGCTAAACTGTTATGGTGTTCTCTTTGACTTTTTATTTTGCTTATTACTCAGCGGGCCTCTTATTAATGCATGAACATGTGGAGAAGAGGGAGAGTGAATATACTGGGTAAAGGATACTGAATTTAGACCTGATGGTAAGAGAGAGAGTGAGATGGCGGCAGATGGAACAGCTGAAAGAAGAATGCTTGAGTCCATTGAGTGAGGAATCCCATCTGTGTCAAAGCAAAAATATGTACGGATTGTAATGTTTTTAGTAGCTTCCAGATGTGATTATACACTCCCTGTCACCACCAGCAGGTAACCTTTTACCAATGGACTGGGTTTGATGAGTGTTGTTTTTGCTTTTCATATTTCTTTTTTTTTTTTAAATGCATCACAACATCACCTAGAGGTAGCGCTGGGTATTAAATTAAAGTACAGACTGACACTGGTTCAACTTTGGTTGACAAATCCTCAAAATAATTTATAGTTTGGACGTAAAGTTATAGCAACTGTTCGCATTCTGTTGATAGATTCTTCTTATTTTAAACCGTAAAGAGGTAGTATCAAATACTTGACATCTGATATAGAGAACAAATAAATACTATCTGGTGCACACAAGTTGTTCTAATTTTTAGAACAAAAAAAAAGTAAAAACCGTAGGACCAGTTGGCTATAGTAAGTTTTGAATTCATCTTGAAAGGTTTTCAGTAAACACTGATTCCCCAACAGCTTTAGGGGCACCATGTCACAGAAAGTATTTTAAGATGTGTGTACTGTAAGGGCATATAATTAAAGTTATTTGTGATAAATTGAGCAAATTTTGAGTTGGTGTAGGGGCAGGGGTTCCATTTGGCAAGTTAATTAAAATGGGCTATACAACACAACCATAAACCATAAAACTGTAGTGAATAGAGTATAAAGTATGGTCGAAACAGATTCGTTTTATTGCTATGGAATGAGTATGGGCAAAAATTCAATATTATTAAATTTATTATAACCTAATACTAAGCGTAAAGACAATGACAGGCGTTTGCGAATTACTAGTGAAAAATATTGTACCTTTTGTAACGAACTCCACTAATTCCAACGTTTCAGAGAGTACCTGAATGCGTCACATTTTTCATCCGGGTCACTGGGACTTTCCGCTAGTTTGGCTAGTCCAGTCTGCAGATCGCTGCAGTGCGTGACAGTAATACAAATAAAAACAACCCTTACCCGACTATGTATATACTGCGTTTAATGAGTTAGAGTGTTTATTGTTTGACTTCGTAAAGTTAGTCTAGGGCCAGGGTAAAATATGCTTAAGTGCACGGATTTTAGTCACCGTATTACAAGTTGTTTTGTCTAGCTAATATTAGCTAACTTACTTAGCCTCATCTATTAGCATTCAGAAGATAAATCGAGCTGGCTAAAACAAAAGCGTACAAAATCTAAAAAGAACTCATCGAAAGGTAAGTGGCAGTTGACTGGAAGTTTATTTTATGCATGCTTTACAGTCTTAAGTTCAGGCTAGCTAACTAATATTGAGATTAACTTTGTTTTTTATTATAGCGCAGCTAACGTAAAGTTAGGGTTCAGGTCACAGCTCATTTCTCATTTTTTAAAAATAAATGACAAAAAAACAGATTGAGTGAAGTTACTCTCTGATCTTACGATGGCTATTTTATGCTACTAATAAGCAATAGTAGAGACACTGAAGTTAATATAGTACGTCTTAGTAGTAAAATGCAAAGAATTACGGAAACCAGTAATGAAGACCGAGGAAATTAAATTAGAAGGTCCAAATGCTTAAACTCTAAATGTTGTCCTTGTAGGATGTCGGACTCGGACAGTGACGATGATCAAGATCGCCCTTTCTCTATAACTGGCTTCCTCTTTGGAAACATCAACGAAGATGGGCAGCTAGAAGATGACAGTGTTTTGGATAACGTGGGTGTTTCTGATACGTTTGTCTGCAGAAACATTTAGTAGCGCACTTAAGCTCGCAAACTTAAATTTTCTTCAACAGCTGTCTGCTTTTACTGTTCGTTGAAATGTTTTGTTTGTGTCTTATTTCCTCATATCAGGAGTCCAAAAAGCATCTAGCTGGTTTGGGTACTCTGGGTCTGGGCTCACTTATTACAGAGATCACTGCCAATGAGGATGATGATAAGGAAGAAAACAGAGACCCTGCCAACGTGGATGCGGAAGGTGAGGTCACATATATGTGAAGTGAAATTTATTTCGGTCAACAACAACAACACAGATTATCATTTTACATAAAAGTACTCAATCATACAGTAACTGAAAAAGGAATAGGCTGAAGCCTTGTGGCTTATAATTATCCTAGCCTTTACCCCATAGGAATAATCAAATCCTTAACCAAGAAAATAAATAGCATTGATAAATAAGTTATATAACAGTTTGAAAAGAAATCAATGATAAATCAAGAAATTAAATCAACACAAACTTATTCATCAAACCAAATTTCTATAACCTTGTATGATACAAATTTTTAAATTCTTCCTGAAAAATGACAAAGAAAAACACATCTTCAGTTCATCATTAAGTCCATTCCATAATTTCACTCCCAAAACTGACACACATCTATACTTAACATTGGTTCTCACTTTAGGTATTTCAAACACATAAGACCCCCTCAAATCATATTTTCCATCTCTTAGTTTAAACATACTTAAAATACAAATTGGAACATTCTTTTTCATCACTCGATATATCATTTCTAAAGTTTTAGAATATATAATGTCCATGAATTTTAACATAGATGATCCTACAAAAAACTGGTTGGTGGACTCCCTATATCCAACTTTATTTATTATGCTGATAGCTCTTTTTTGCAATTTAAAAATTGAATCCAAATATGTTTTGTATGTGTTCCCCCATATTTCCGCACAATAGGTCATATAAGGCAGCGGTCCCCAACCTTTTTTGCGCCACGAACCGGTTTATGCCCGACAATATTTTCACGGACCGGCAATAAGGTGTCGCGGATAAATACAACAAAATAAAACTAGTGCCGGTACCGAAAAAAAGAAGATTTATTCATAACACACGTGAAAAGACCCAGGAAAACCGAGTTAACGATAAAAACGATAACAAAATAACGCTGAAAACCAATAAAAACCCTGAAAACCATACATTTCACACCTGAGCCTCAACTCTCGCGGCCCGGTACCAAACGACTCACGGACCGGTATCGGTCCGAGGCCCGGGGGTTGGGGACCGCTGATATAAGGCAAACAAAGGGAAGTATACAATAAATAAAGGCAGTTCTTATTCAAAGAATCTCTTGTTTTATAAAGAATAGAAATAGACTTGGATAATTTCCGTTTCAAATGTTCTATGTGGGGCTTCCAACAAAGTTTATCATCAATAATTACTCCTAAATTTTGTCTCATATACTCTTTCAATTTCAACATTATTTAAATTCAATTTTACTTTAAAATTACTTTTACTGCCTCCAAATAACAGAAATTTTCTTTTACTTTCATTCAATGATAGTTTATTAAATACAAACCATCTATTTAACTTCATGAGTTCTGTTTCCACTGTTTTCAGAAATTCCTTTATGTCCTTTCCAGAGCAAAATACGTTTGTATCATCAGCAAACATCACATATTTTAAAGTATCACTGGCTGTACAAATATCATTTATATAAAGTAAAAAATAATTTAGGTCCCAAAACAGATCCTTGCGGAACTGCACAAGTTACTTTTCTAAGTTTAGATTTCATGTTATTAATACTCACATATTGGAACCTATACCAAATTTTAAAATAATTGACCTTCTCCAGGTTGGGTGAAGAGCACTGAGGATGCAGTTGATTATTCTGACATCAGTGAAGTTGCTGAGGATGAGACAAAGAAGTACCGTCAGGCCATGGGGTCTCTGCAGCCCAGCAGGAAAACAGGTGATCAGCAATGTTACAGCTCTTACTATGATTAACTGTGGAGACAGTGAGGCGGGTATTGTTTTTACCTTGTCAGTAGATGATCAGTCAAAACAAGTCTTTTGAACATTTTATGTCAGTTGAAGATTTTATGACATTTTAAGATCATTTAGTTGGATACAGTCTTTAAGAAAACGACCTGGATATTAGATTTTTCTAACACTTGCACAGGTAAAGGTTTGTTAACTTATGTTAACTTTTTTTACATCAAATAACATTGATTATTATTCTTTTCACAGGACTGCATAAAGTCTTTATAACTAAATACGCCTCATGTTTCAGTAGCTTGTAGAATCACCTTTAGCAGCAGCAACTTGAAATAATAATTTTTTTGTATGACTTTCAGTCTCTCACATTATTGTTGAGGAATTTTGGCTTGGTCTTCTTTAGGACGTTGCTTCAGTTCATTGAGGTGTGCAGACATGCTGCAGAATTTCAATTAGATTGAGGTCTGGACTTCACAACACCCTGATTCTTTTCTTTTGCAACAATTCTGTTTTAGATTTGCTGCTGTTGTTCGGATCATTGTCCTGTTGCATGAGCCATTATTGGGCCGGCCTTTATCTGTCAGACAGATGCCCTCACATTTGACTCTGGAATATTTTGTTGTACCGAGGAGATCATGGTTGACTTAATGACTGCAAGCTGAGGTGTTTGTGTTAAGATGTTGTGTTTGGTTTTGCCAAACATGGAATTGCGCATTATATTATATCTCCACATTGGTCTTGCATGGTCTGACCTTGCGGTGAATTTTCTGGGGCATCCCCACCTGGGTAGATCATGGCGTTGTGTTAACACACAATTGAACGCATCAGCCAGTTACCCTTTTAATTCCTATGGAAACAGTAAGGATGTACTTAGTTTTTCACATGGCTGCATAGTCCTGTGTTTTTCCTCATGACTATGTTAATAAAAAATACTCTCGAACTCTTTATTCCTAGATGATGAGGATGACTATGATGCTGATTGTGAGGATATTGACTCTAAGCTCATGCCCCCTCCACCACCACCAACTCTTCCTACATCTAAGAAAGAGGAACCCTCCACTCAGAGCACAAATGGTAAGTACATAGTTGCTTGTGATTACTTCCTAAAAGATTAATTGGGTTTGGAATAGTCTTTCTCTCATAATGTATTAAATTAAATCGCAATGCATGCTTGTTTTGATCAAATAATTTTCATCAAAAACTTTGATGACCTCTACTGCTCCATTGATTTATTACTGTCACCTGCAGCAGTTGGGGAAGATGGGGATGGCATCATCCTGCCTTCCATCATCGCACCATCCTCTACAGCAGATAAGATTGACTTCAGCAGCTCCTCAGACTCTGAGTCAGAAACCGATCGTCCTTGTCAGGGTTCAGGGGCCGGTGGTTCTGCGGACATTCTCACACTCCCTCTGGCTGGCATCATGCAGAAAGATGCCGCCAAAGCATTGCCAGGTGTCACAGAGCTCTTCCCAGAGTTTAGGCCTGGAAAAGTACAGCATCTTTATTTACACATACTCAAGGTTCATTTTTATCAACATTTTAAATTGAAGGAGTGCATTAAATCCATTTTCTTGAATGTGCTGCCAGGTGCTCCGGTTCTTGCGCCTGTTTGGTCCTGGAAAGAATGTGCCATCGGTTTGGAGGAGCGCCCGCAGGAAAAAGAAGCGAAAACATAGAGACCATCAGCCTGGGACACCTCCTCCAGAAGGAGAACCATCAGAACAAAGCCAGGAGAAGAAATCTGGATGGGTTTATGAGTATGCTCTTCCTCCACCTCCAGAGCAGTGCCTTTCTGATGATGAGGTAAGTCTTTGCTGCATGCTTGTGTAATAAAAGGCTCTTAGCAGTTTTCTCTCAGTATGTCAGTTTAATCAGCATTTTACATTCATTCTGCTTTGTCCAGATAACCATGATGGCTCCAGTAGAATCAAAGTTTTCACAAACTTCTGGTGATGGGGACAAGGAGACAGAGTCTCGGCCTAAAGTAGCAGAATGGCGATATGGTCCAGCCCAGCTCTGGTACGACATGCTAGGCGTCTCTGAGGATGGAAGCAATTTTAACTATGGGTTCAAGCTTAAGGAATTACAATCCAGTGAGCCTCAGAAGCAGGATACACCTAATGAAATTACAGAGACTTCTCAAGAGGTATGCAGATACACACATCTCTAGCAAAAGGAGGTAAATGATACTGATTATCCTGCTAAAGTTGTGAAATATATCCATAGGTCCAGATGCAGGAGGACAATGACATTGTCGATGGTGATGATGATGATGATGATGAAGATAAAGACAGAAAAGCTTTGGAGAATGAACTCTTCCTCATGGTCACTCAGCTGCAATGGGAGGATGATATAATTTGGAACGGGGAGGACGTGAAACACAAGGGTACCAAGACTCAGCGAGCCAGTCTTGCAGGATGGCTACCCTCTAGCATGACCCGTAATGCCAATGCTTACAACGCACAGCAGGGTAAGATAGCTGGAAAAATTCAGAAGTAAATCTTTGTGGGTCTTTTTTTTTTTTTTTTTTTTTAATGCTAGCAGAATACAGTACCGTGGTGGGGTATTGTTGTACGAACATTGATAATTGATGGTGGGGGAGTCTGATGTAATATTGAGTGTGTTTAAAAGAAGCCCTAACTAGAGCAGGGCGATATGACCAAAAATATTTATCACGATATACATTTGAAAATTTGCGATAACGATATAACTGACGATATAATTGACACTAGACAAAATACTTTACAACTCCACAACTTTATTAGTGCAAAAAACCCCATCACTGTATTTTCACTTAAACAAGCAGCTGTTTTTTATGTGCTATGAGTTATATAAAAATGTAACAGTGCAAATTCCTTGGTGACAGTTTAACCAAAAGGCATTTCCAGTGGAAATCGGCCGACATATCCTCAGCAAAACCATGTCTAATATCCACAAAACTTAAAAAGAGGTTATACACACACAATACGGTAGGGCTGCACGATTTTGCATAAAATGAGAATCACGATTTTTTTGCTTAGAATTGAGATCACGATTCTCTCACGATTTTCTTTTCCAATATAAATATTTATTGCACTTATTAACTGCACATCAACTTCATAGCAGTTGAGACTGAACATAAAAACAATAAATAAACATAAAAACAACAAATGCCTCACATTTTGTGGTTGCCGCAAAATGTTGTACTGCTTGTAATTCCGTCTCCACCATTGCTTGACACTGCGTGTATAGAGCAGGTAGTGCAACAATAGAAAAATAGTTGCGGGACGGCACTGTGTAGCGTTTGTCGAGGGTGTTGATCATTTTCCTAAATCCCTCGTTTTGCACAGTGTTGATGGGAGCCATATCTTTGGTCAGGTGATAAGTGATAGCCTCCGTAGTTTCTTTGTGCCTGCGGGAGTTCGACGTGTATAGGGAAGCGCTGTATAAGGTTCCCGTTATTGATGTTTGGGTGGTTGACCGGGACGGATTTTCTCCTGTCACTTTCTCGTCATCCCTGACGTGTTCTCCGTTGTTTTTTTCCCTGCCAATTTGAGCATCACACGGCACAGCTTCTGTATCACGTGGTATAAGGCCCCGCCCTTGTCATTTGTTGAGCAGGAAGAGTGAGCGCTTGTTTTCATGCAGATTACGTCCCGGATCGAAATGCGGTACAATCGTTGTTGTCTTTTGTTTTGTTTTTTTTGTTTTTTTTAAATCGTTGTCAGTTGGAAATGAGATCGCACATAAGTATGAATTGAGATCGCGATTTTCTAACGATTAATCGTGCAGCCCTACAATACGGTAATATTATGTTGAAGCACAGTACGTATCACTACGCGAGGCGCCTGCCTACGGTAGCCGTAATGCTCCGACAATCCATCAAGCGGTGCGGGTTCGTAGCTTAGCAAAGTCGTACTAAAACATTTGACAGATTTTCGAGCGCCGTGTTCCACATAAAATCGTTTCGAGGTCAGTAAACACAACCAGAATTCATACATAAGGCACACGGGATTATAAGGGGCACTGCCGATTTTCAGACAAATCAAAGGATTGATTTTAAGTGTGCCGTATTTTCCAAACAACATGGTAATAACGACGCCCGCTAGCATGCTCTACCAAAAATAGTGCTTTGTTGTGTATCTGACTGACGAAAGCTAAACCAGTTCCACACCACTGAAGTTGCAGCATTTTTACAAACCAATTCTGGTTCATCCGTTTCATTTAACGATCCACTTTCGCTCTTCTCATTCTGCATCGCCGCCATGTGCGTATGTAAACATAGGCACTGAGCATGTGCGTTTTACTCATATTCTATCGCGATATTTCATTTTCCTATCGTTGCCCAAAATTACACCGGTATTACCGTGAACGGTATGGTATGGCCCAGCCCTAGCCCTAACATCTGTTTAATTTTAAAGGTCTGACAAGAAGTAATTCTCAACTGGTCCCACCTACACCTCCACCCATGCCCAAAGCTGCTTCGATTTCTGGTTCAAAGCGGGACAAAAACAGCCACGATAATCAAGGTCAGTTCACGCTTTTGGTCGCATTTCAGTCCTTCCTGTTTCAAGATAATTTCTCACTGTTTGTTTTGTATTCATGTGTTTTTGTCCCATTACAGCCTCCCAGGACGAAGACTGTCTTTGGTTCTCCATTTTTCCTATTGATAATGAAGAGTTGGTATATGGACGCTGGGAAGACAACATTATCTGGGATGACCAGGAGATGGATCACATGCTTGAGCCGCCTGTTCTTACACTGGATCCCAATGATGAGAACATAATTCTAGGTATAGTCAAAAAGCTTTATCTGCCACTTCTTCTGTTATGTTTTCACTTGTTTTAGTCTCTTTTTAAAAAAATCTGTGTTATGCTGCTGTCACTTGAAGAAATTCCTGATGAAAAGGAGGAGACGACCTCCCACTCGCCATCAAAAGAGAATAAGAAGGAAACTGCAATCAAGAAGAGCCGCATCCTGCTGGGGAAAACGGGCGTGATAAAAGATGAGCCACAGCAGGTACGGCAAAGGCAATCTTGATTATTTGCTGCTGATTTGTACTGGAGATGTGGTTTGTTTGAAGAAGAACGTAAAAATATCTAAGAGGGAATAAAAAGGGCTACATAAAAAATGCACGACTGTAAGAGGGAAATGCTCAGGAACATTTCTAAACTTAAAAAAATAGAATTATAGAATAGCAGCACTTTGAGTGCTCTGTATGCTTTCTCTCAACACAGAACATGTCCCAACCTGAGGTCAAAGACCCCTGGAATCTGTCCAATGATGAGTTCTACTACCCCAAACAGCAAGGCCTGAGGGGAACCTTCGGTGGCAACATCATTCAGGTAAATGGTAGTTTATAACAGTGAATATAAAGCTTAAAAGCTAATTGCGTTGTGTAATATGAAAACTTTTGTCTTGTTGACAGCACTCCATCCCAGCCCTGGAGCTGCGGCAGCCCTTCTTCCCCACTCACATGGGACCCATGAAGCTTCGCCAGTTCCATCGTCCAGCTCTGAAGAAGTACTCATTTGGAGCTGTGGCTCAGCCGGGTCCACACCCTGCTCAGCCTCTGCTCAAACACATAAAGAAGAAGGCCAAGGTATGTCCTCAAGCACTATTACACTGTGAGTGTAGAGATAAATATGTAGTGTTTAAATGTTGTCATTTTAATGTTGACGTGTACTGAATATATAATCTTTTATAGATGCGAGAACAAGAGCGGCAGGCATCAGGAGGAGGAGACATGTTCTTCATGCGGACCCCGCAGGACTTGACAGGCAAAGACGGAGATCTGATTCTGGCTGAATACAGTGAAGAATACGCTCCTCTCATCATGCAAGTTGGCATGGCAACCAAAATCAAGAACTACTACAAAAGAGTGAGCTTGACATTGGATTTCTATTGTACTAACTTTGCACTTATGTTCTGCTCTGCTGAGAAATTTGACGTGTGATTTTTAAAACATGATGAAATCCACCAGATCATCAAATTGTCATTTCTCACTCATTATTATGATGCTGTTACTGTGCTTTTCAGAAACCTGGAAAAGATCCTGGAGCACCTGATTGTAAATATGGAGAGACTGTGTACTGTCACACATCCCCTTTCCTGGGTTCTCTGCATCCCGGACAGCTTCTCCAGGTCAGCACCGTATCAGGGAAATAACCAGATCTGTGCATATATATAAAATCTCTCTGTTCTGTTATCATGGCAAACTGTATGATGGTTTGCCTTTTCCTCAGGCTTTTGAGAACAACCTCTTCCGTGCTCCAATCTACCTTCACAAGATGCCCGAGACTGATTTCTTGGTTATACGAACACGACACGGCTACTACATTAGAGAGATTGTGGACATTTTTGTAGTTGGTCAGGAGTGCCCATTGTTTGAAGTTCCAGGGCCAAACTCCAAACGAGCCAATACTCACATCAGAGACTTCCTGCAGGTATTTTTATTTATATATTTCTTTTTTATTTAGAGCTCGGCTGTTGTCTGCACATAGCTGACCTATCACTTCTGTGTTCTGCAGGTGTTCATTTATCGCTTGTTCTGGAAGAGTAAGGACCGGCCGCGGAGAATCCGCATGGAGGATATAAAAAAAGCTTTCCCCTCACACTCAGAAAGCAGCATCAGGAAGCGACTTAAACTGTGTGCTGACTTCAAACGTACAGGTAGACTTCACACGTTTGACCGTGTCGATTGTTTAGTGATGATCATCATGGATTAGACTAACTTGTGTTGAGTCGGGGAAATATTTGGGGCATAAAAAGATTCTGTGCACTTTGAAGTTGCATGGGGTCAGCTGTGTGTGTGTGTGTGTGTGTGTGTGTGTGTGTGTGTGTGTGCGTGCGCCCTGAAATGACAGACAGGATTCTGAGCATTGAAGGAGCTTTTTATGCCTACTATGGATTTTACCCCAGAAGTATGATGTAGTGTAAGGACGGAATAAGGAGACAGGGTGTGACTGTGTGGTATAACCGCAGCATATTTTCTACAGTGTGACAATAATGGGAATAAAGCAATGATTTCAATTATTTTTGCTTACCACACTGCACTCTATGATTAGGCAGATGGGTATAAATGATTTGTGTGCTCGTCCTCATGGCAGGAATGGACTCAAACTGGTGGGTGCTGAAGCCTGATTTCAGACTGCCAACAGAAGAAGAGATCAGGGCCATGGTTTCTCCGGAGCAGTGTTGCGCTTATTACAGCATGCTGGTAGCAGAGCAAAGGCTGAAGGTAACAGCTATTACCTACATGTATCTTCATTTGTATCTATTTAGTGTCTGTTTCATCAAGTTTTTTCACCCCTTAAGGATGCTGGATATGGTGAGAAATCCTTCTTTGCTCCAGAGGAAGAGAATGAAGAGGACTTTCAAATGAAGATTGATGATGAGGTATCAACCGAAACTCTTCCTCACAATAAAGTTAACTAATACAGACTTGAGATGACACCATTCTGATTCTGTGTCACCCTCCAGGTGCGGACAGCTCCTTGGAACACAACCAGAGCCTTCATTTCTGCCATGAAGGGAAAGTGCCTGTTAGAGGTTACAGGTGTGGCTGATCCCACAGGCTGTGGAGAAGGTTTCTCCTATGTGAAAGTGCCCAACAAGCCCACTCAACAGAAGGTCTGAGTGTCTTAAGTCAAATTCTGCCGCCTCAGCGTTACTTATATGACATGTAATGCTGACAAGTTTGTTTCTGGTGATTTTGCAGGATGACAAAGAGCCACAACCAGTGAAGAAGACAGTCACAGGGACAGATGCTGATCTGAGGAGGCTCTCACTGAAGAATGCCAAGCAGCTGCTGCGCAAGTTTGGTGTGCCAGAGGAGGAGGTGAGACCAGGGTGATGTTCAAGCACTTTAAGCAGATGCGAGACATTGTCAAGCTTTCCCCTGATTAGGTTTGATCTGAACAACCAATAGAAACGCAGAAAAGGCTTTAGTTTTAAGGTGATTTTTAAAGGTTCTAAAGTGTTTCTGTCTGTGTGTCAGATCAAGAAACTGTCACGTTGGGAAGTTATTGACGTGGTCAGGACCATGTCCACAGAGCAGGCACGCTCAGGCGAGGGACCCATGAGTAAGTTTGCCAGAGGCTCTCGTTTTTCTGTTGCTGAACACCAGGAGCGTTACAAGGAAGAGTGCCAAAGGATCTTTGACTTGCAGAACAAGTGAGTTTCCAGTTCAGCATTATGAGTGTTTTATCGAGGATCCTGCACACTTTAACTTCTGTATCTTATTGCACCCCCATCTCAGAGTGTTGGAGTCTACAGAGGTGCTCTCAACAGACACAGACAGCAGTTCAGCAGAGGATAGTGACTTTGACGAGATGGGTAGGAACATTGAGAACATGCTGCAGAACAAGAAGACCAGCACCCAACTTTCCCGTGAGAGGGAAGAGCAGGAGAGGAAGGAGCTGCAGAGGATGCTGATGGGTGAAGAGAGCGATCGTGACAAGGGGCGCAAGGAGCGGCGTAAAGGTATATGTAAGTGTCCTTTTGTGATATTAAACACAGTCTTAATGTTAAGGACAAAAAATTGAGTATATAACTGTGAACTTTACTTCTCTTCACTCTACAGCCAGTTCCTTGTCCACCAGCTCCCACAAAGATGATGACACATCCTCCGTCACCAGCCTGAACTCCTCGGCCACGGGACGCCGACTCAAGATCTATCGCACCTTCAGAGATGAAGACGGCAAAGAGTATGTCCGCTGTGAAACTGTGCGTAAAGCTGCAGTCATCGACGCCTACACCAGGATTAGAACCACCAAGGATGATGAATTCATGTGAGTGTGACTGTAATTAAAGTCAGTTTAATTAAAAAATAATTATTTGGTTCTTGGAAGTATCCCATCGGACTGGTTCTGTATTTATTGGTGCTATTATGTAACAGTTAAAATAAAGTAATTTTGACCCAGCAAAGTCTATGTTTATAGAGCTGTGGTTAACGCACAGAAACCAGTGATACCAGTGATTATGACTCACGACTTTTCCGCGACTTTGTTTAAAATTCGAATTAGTTTTAATATTTTTTGATACATCTGTTAAATATGCAGAAACCTTTTCTTGTTGGTGTTGTATGGTGTAACCAGAGGATTAATCTAATTCATGGGTATGGATTAAATTACTAAGAAGGAAAAAAATGGACTGTCACTTAACTCAGACCTCTTTTTGTAAACCTGTGAATGTTAAAGGTCCTTGTTTTTCTTTTTTAAATCTTTTTACAGACGAAAGTTTGCCCTCTTTGATGAGCAGCACAGAGAAGAGATGCGGAAGGAGCGCCGGCGTATTCAGGAGCAGCTGAGGAGGCTGAAGAGAAACCAAGAGAAGGATAAGATCAAGGGGCCTCCAGAGAAGAAGACCAAGAAGGTCAAAGAGAGACCAGACCTCAAGGTAAAAGTAAGCTTGCCGATTCAGTACTATATGCCTTTCTTTCACTTTTTCCTCACAAGCTTCATGGTAGTGCACAAAATTCAAAACCTACAGCCAGTTTGCCTTGAACAGTTCTTCTTCTTATAATATAGCCCTGCTAGATTATCCTCGTGTTCCTTAATGTTTTCCTCTTTTCCCTAGCTAAAGTGCGGTGCATGTGGCGCCATTGGACACATGAGAACAAACAAGTTCTGCCCACTTTACTATCAAACCAATGCCCCACCCTCCAACCCAGTCGCCATGACAGAGGAGCAGGAGGAGGAGCTGGAAAAGACAGTCATCCACAATGACAATGAGGAACTGATTAAGGTGGAGGGCACCAAGATTGTGCTGGGCAAACAGCTCATTGAAAGGTATAAAAAAAAATTAGATTTAAATTTCCCATGTTTTGCAAACTATGTTTTACTCATTTGCTACATTTACAATAAATGGATCTGTGTCTAATTTGTTACAGCGCTGATGAAGTGCGCAGAAAGTCTTTGGTGCTCAAGTTCCCAAAACAACAGCTACCACCAAAGAAGAAGAGACGTGTAGGCAGTGCAGTCCATTGTGACTATCTCAATGTAAGCATCCTTATACAGATTGTTGCCATGCAACATTATGATGATGATAAAAACTTTATTTGTAAAGTTTTTAAAGCACACTGTATTTCATATCTCGGATAAAACCACATTAAAGATAAGTGGACATGTCACAAACACACCACATAGGTCTTATATGTTTATTCCTACATTACACACATCCATAAACACATTATATGTGAACATGAGCCCAAAATAATGTATGAAAGACTAGGGAGAAGCTAACCTATGGATCTGAGTTTTCAGCTACCACTAATTAGATGACCCAAAAGGCTTACAGCAGCGTGCCCTGCAAACTCATTCTTTTCTATGGTTTGTGCCACTCAATAACAATTTTGTGCGCCAACTGGGGAGCATAGAAATTCAAGAAGTGTGCACCGGCCAGAGCAACAGACATTTTGGGCCATTTGCTCAACCTAGCGGTTAACACAGTGTATGCCACTTTCTGTGTGCATGCTATTTCCTGTGTGAAAGGGTCTTGGGGAATGCTGTTGTAAAGTTTAGGAGCTACAGGTTGAAAAGAGTGGTTTCTACTGGATTTAAAATAAGAGTGTGGAACACTGGAACAGATGATCAGAGAGGCTGGCTGCTGTTACAAGGACTCAGCAGGTCTTCTTTGTAGGACAGGGGTGTCAAACATAAGGCTCGGGGCCAGAATTAGCCCGGCAAAGACTTCAATCCAGCCAACTGGACGACGCTGGTAAATGTGAAGGATGCATAGATTTTGAGCTTTTATCTATTATTTAATAAGTTTTAGAGCTTTTCTTTTGATAAGGATGCCCCCTCAATTGCCATTCATACTAGACCAAAGTAATAGACAAACAATTAAATGATAGAAAATTCCTGTTTTTTCACCATCTGCTATATAATTTATTTATTTTATTTTATTTTTTACAGTGGGTTCACAGAAAAACAATACATTATCTTTGAATTAACAAAGTCTTTTATTTTGTAATTGCAGGACAGTCTGGGTAATGAACTACAAAAACTTTTCTGTAATAATACACATTTATAGTGTGTAAAATTTCACTGGTCCAGCCCACTTAAGATCAAAGTAGTCTGTATTGGCCCACAATGTAAAATGAGTTTAAGGGCACTATAAGTTAATAAAATTATAAAATGATCTGAATTTCACTGGATTGTAAGGTGAGGGTCACTTTAATAGATGATTTAAGTCTTCTTTTTTTTTTCTTTCAGAAACCACACAAGGCCATCCACCGCAGGCGCACAGATCCCATGGTGACCTTGTCCTCTGTGCTAGAAAGCATCATCAACGACATGCGGGATCACCCCAATGTAAGAGGCGTCTACAACACGTTCACTTTACCTTAAAATTCTGTTCTTTGTTCCTATCCAGCTTCACCTTTATTACATCTACCTCTTCATTGTAGACATACCCGTTCCACACGCCAGTCAATGCCAAAGTTGTGAAGGACTACTATAAGATCATCACGCGGCCCATGGACCTGCAGACACTAAGGGAGAATGTGCGCAAGCGGATGTACCCGTCGAGGGAGGAGTTCCGTGAAGCAGTGGAGCTTATTGTCAAAAACAGTGCCACCTACAACGGTAGAGTTACAGGAACACGCTTAACAGACTCAGCGTGGATTCAGTGAGATTTCAAACCTTCACCAGTTTGTTGAGATGGCTTTCTGTTTTTGTCTCACCAGGGGCAAAACATCCAATAACACAAGTTGCACAGTCCATGTTGGATCTGTGTGATGCTAAACTGAAAGAGGTGAGTGGATGTAAACATCATTGCCATGATTTGGTCTTATCCCCCCCCCCCCCGCCCTTTTTTTTTTTTTATTAGTTTCCTCATCAACTGTCAAATCTGTGTATGTTTGCAGAAGGAGGACAGGCTGGTGAGGCTGGAGAAAGCCATCAACCCTCTGCTAGATGATGATGATCAGGTGGCCTTCTCCTTCATCTTGGACAACATTGTAACCCAGAAAATGATGGTGGTTCCTGAAGTAAGTCACCTCCTTCAGTCGGTTTGAGAACAGTGATCAGTATAGAATCAGATAATAATCTAAGGCTTGTTCTTCCACTCTTCTCCTCTTTGTAGTCGTGGCCATTTCACCATCCCGTCAACAAAAAGTTTGTGCCGGATTATTATAAAGTTATTGTGAACCCCATGGATCTGGAGAGTATCCGCAAGGTGAGAGGCTCACAGGATGCCAGACTTATAGCACCTAGAATCATTTAATTTTGGCAGCAGCACGAAGAAGCACCCTGTTAGTGTGTCTGTGTTTAATTTCGACAGAACATCTCCAAACATAAATATCAGAACCGAGAGACGTTCCTTTCAGATGTCAGTCTCATCCACACCAACAGCATCAAGTATAATGGTAAATGCTTTTATGGATAATGTTACCTCAGCATTTAATCTCTCTTAAAAGAGGTTTGACTAACTTTGACTATCTTGTGTGTCTTTGACAGGTTCAGACAGTCCTTACACCAAGACAGCTCTCGAGATTGTTAATGTGTGCAAGCAGACTTTGGCAGAGGTGTGTAGAAGATTCTTAGGGTGTTTTCAGACCTGTAGTTTGTTTATACTGGACTGAATCAGTTGATGAGTTTGTCAATTTGTAGCTGTTCACACTGAGAAAAATTCAGATGAACTCCAAGCAAACTAAAATGTGTCACTACAAACCACATGACAATTTTCAGTCTGCTTTATGGCCAAATGCGTCTGGGCCGGGAGCACGTTTATCCAGGTGTTGTGTCATTTCGCAGCTAGTTGCTAGCCCATACAGACTTTCGCACATCTATAGTAGCCGTATCCCAGAATACAAAGCATACATGGCTACAGGAAGTGGTTTTTTTAGCTAAACTCTTGCAACGTGCACCTTGTAGTTGAGGTTGCCAAACAAGCTGCTCTGGAGTTCATTTGGAACTCAGTTTTTGTTTTTAATTTGGGGTTTGGTTGTTTTGGTCCACACCCGAGTGCAATTACTGTGTTCACATCTGCACAGTCAAACTGCACCAAAGTGGAAAACAAACCAGAGTTCAATTTAAACTAACTACACACTGCAGGTGTGAAAACACCCTTACTTTGCCCTTTTGAAGTTAAATAAGGCTGCTTGATTGAGTAGTTTCAAAGCAAAGTTAGGAGCAAATCAAAGGCAGTTTGACTTGTAGTTTTAAAAATGTTGTATTGACACCGAGTGGAGATGTGAAACCCAGGTGTGTAAAATCAGACTGTGAAATATTTGGAATACTTACAGAATTGTGTTGCTTGTATTGTATTTTTAACACATATAAACAAGAAAAAAAACCCATCCGCTTTAGAAATAGTCACCATTTATTGTGTTTGCAGTATGATGAGCACTTGACTCAATTGGAGAAAGACATCTCTACTGCTAAAGAGGCAGCTCTAGATGCAGCAGACCTAGAGAGTCTGGAGCCAATGACGCCTGGGCCATACACACCTCAGGTAAGACAGCATCCAGGGCCTAGTTCCTTTAGGCCAAACCAAGTACTCTAAACTTTTCCGCGTGCAGTAGCTTCCTTGCCACTCCTTGTATTGCTTCTCCTTCACTTGTTCTTTGCACTAACTCTCCTTTCCAGACTTTCACGTTTCATTTGTACAATCTAGTTTCTTTACCGTAGTGTCTTCTTTTTCCCAACCTGTTCTTCTCCTTCGTTCCTGCCCTCTTTGCCGTGTCTCTTTGTCCGTGTCTCTGTGCGGTGTTGGCCAGCCTGCTGATTTGTTTGACAGCGGGGCTTCGGGGAGTCTGCCCAGAGAGCCCAGCAGCCTTTTCTCTGAGGGACCTCTAGTGGGTGCTCCAGAGAAGAGAGGGGGGCAGGTATGGAGAGACAGAAATAAGTCTTGCAGCCACATGCCCACCCCTCTTGTATCTATCCTCAAAGCATCCCGCTTCAGTAGGCATTTCTGTTGTACCACCTTCCACACAGGTGACAGTTTTTTTTCACCCTTGATTTGTTACCTGTCTGTGTAGCTGTTTTTACTCAAGTACTGCAGACCTGAACACTGATGTCTGATTGATGTCTGATTCAGGCAAAGGGGAAAATTCATACTGCACTTTGACCTGATTCTGCAGACATTGTCCAGAGATCACATGAGAAAATGTCAACAGTAAACACCGCAGTAAACAGTGACAGGGCCATCTTTTAGGCAAGTTTGTTTCCTGACCCTTTTCATTCTACCTCTCAGGGACGGCACAGCAGAAGACCAGGGGAAGAAGAGTCTGATGTGGATATCGAAGGCTTTGATGAGGATGACGATGGCAAACCCAAGACTCCTGCTCCTGTAAGAAATACAGATTTACTGATACTGAGCACATACACACAGATGTAAACTGCCTCGGTTCTTATTTACCTCGTTTTTTTTGTGATCTGTGTCTGAAGGCAGAGGATGCAGAAGGAGATCAGGAGTACGAGGACGATGACGAGGAGTTGTTGCTACCTCCTCGCAGGCGGGTGCATGACCAGGATGACGAGGAGGAAGAGGAGGAAGAGGAGGGCGACGGAAGATCTAATCGCCCAGCTCAAGCCAGTGTGCTCTATCAGGATCTACTCATGTCAGATGTAGAGGATGATGCCAGCGAAGAGGAGGGTGACAACCCATTCTCCTGTAGGTTCACAATTATTCTCCAACATTCAGAATCTGTAAATAGCAAAATCTGGTGGACACAGAATGTCCTTTCTCTTGTAAAATGTCCTGATGAAATGCGTCTCACCTTCCAGCCATACAACTATCGGAGAGCGGCAGCGACTCGGACAGAGAGGTTGATGTGCGACCTGCACCTCCACGGAGAACTCAGGAGACGGCCCGCATGGGCATGGAGCAGGACGAAAGTATGATGTCATACGAAGGGGATGGGCCTGATGGGCCACACATGGAAGACAGCAATGTCAGGTACAGCAGACCAGCTGACCACAATGAAAGCATAAGAATGTAATTGATGGCAGTCTCCTCAACACTAAAGTGCATCTGGAAATGAGGATTTTAATGATGGGAAAAATGACATTTAAAGCTTAATTTTCATTGTCGTCATGAAGTATTTAAATTGCTTTATCGTATGCATATCTGTACCACTGAATCATTCCATGTCCTGATATTTTTTTTTAAATGTTTTTCCTTGGTTTTCATCTCAGTTACGGCAGCTACGAGGAGACGGAGAGTCAGAGTCAGATGCAGCCATCTAGTTTGGGAAATGGAGAGGAATACGGCATCAGCGAGGAGGAGGAAGAAGACGAAGAAGACGAGGCACGGAGGAGAGGTCCGGCTGTGCTCTCTCAGGTCCAGCTCAGCGAAGATGAAGAGAGCGAAGAGTTCAGATCTATTGGGGGCGACAGCGACATGGACTCTGACAATTAGCTTCTTTTGATTTCTTCTTCTGCTTTTTTTTGCTGCAGAATCACGAAAACTGAAACTGTTTTAAAAATGAGGAAATGGACAAATGAGGAAATCTTAGGTAAATATGTACAGTGTTATTTTGTAAATGAAGGTGTTATGCCGCTTGTAGAAAAAAAACTGCACCTTGTAAATTTCAGTTTGTCTTTTTATATATGGATGTTTCTTTGTTTTATCCCGTTTTGCTTCAGTTAAATGTTATGGAAGCTTGTTTCCATCACTCAAAAAAAACAAACCATTTTTTGCCACCTGTCAGTCAAAATTTAGAGAGTTGACTTAATCAGAGTTTTGGGTTAATATGCGATAATAATCCTGCATTTTGAGGTCAACCAAAAAATTTTACCAAGCAAAAAGTGTTTGGGGTTTCTTTCAGGTGGTGGGTACGAGCTTCCACAATATCCCAAATTCACAATAAAGGGAAAAAAAAACTGAAGACAAACAATTTTCTCTTCTTTTTTTTTCCTAATACAAAATAAGCTGCAGCTCTTCTTTCTCAGTTTTCCTTATTGAATGAACATAATTCCAGTAAGAAGTGATTGAGAGGGATTCAGATCCATGCAGTTCAACTTCCCTTTTTTGATGTGTTAATATTTAACTCGTGTTAATATTTGTCCAATCCCTCTAGTCATTTATTATCAAACATAAAAGTGATGGAAAGTAATCGTTGAGGTGGAATATGACAGGACTTTAATGACTGTGGTTACAGTTGGAAAATTTTTATAGATATTTTGACACACCAACAAAAAACAGTTATAAATAAAACAAGCACAAGCTGATCAAATAATTTTCATTTTTCTCAACTATGCAGTGTTCTTTTAGTGCCTGCAATTTATGGACACACTGGAGCTGCTGTTAAATGAATTCATGAACAAGGTCGAACACAGTGAACAGCAGAGGGTACTCCTGCACACACTGAATGTCAGGTTTCACTGTGCATTATCTCAGTCACTATAACCCACTGTCATTTATTTACTATATTACCATGATGAGCAGCTGCACAGTGGCTTTTGTCTCCTATTTTAATTGAAAATGAGACATTAATAAAAAAAAAAAAAGGTCAATGTAAAGACCACTGGGCCTGAGGTGACATGTAGGAACATAAAATGGAGAAATACACCTTCCCCTTCAAATAAGTAATAACTCAAAGATAAGTACATGCAAAGTGCACAACAACAATGAAAAGCTTCTAGGAAGAAGCTGCACCAACCCACATCTCTGTTTCTTGGAAACGCAGTGTCTTTCGCTTTGTTGTGATATCAGACTGTTTAACAACTCCAACTACTACGTAAAGGATACATTTAGTGTTTTGTACTTGACGATGACAAACAGCACACTTCCTGTTGCAACAGCTCTGCAGAGAGCTGCTCATTCAGCTCATCGACCACACTGATATCTATATTCATATTTGTAATCTACGTATGGAAGGTAGTTTGTGCACATGAGCTGTAGCATGCTTGCAAAGCCACTGATAATACATCCTACTGGCTCTACTTTCAGTATTTCTAAGATGTCTCATATGGGTGAATTTATCAGCATTCAGTGCGCCTTACTTTTCTACATTCCTGTGACTTTAACACTTAATTTCTACAATAATCCACATGATTTAGAGCACTGTGGTTGTGACGGCCTGCCTCTTACCAAGAATCTCTTACTGAGAAAGATGAACCAGATCCTTGCACATGTAAGTGAAACAGCATATTTTTGCCCTGAGCAGCATACCACAAAGGATTCTAATACAGGCCCAAATTCCTTCACAATCTAAATGTATTCATGAGATTGCAGAGGCTTATCAACCACAGAAGTAAATAATTACATTGCATCGGGTAAATCTTTTATCTCTGAACAGGCAAATTTCTGCCCCAAGCTACAGTGGTTAACCTCTCAGGTGAGGTAAAAACGCGTCTGTGGACAGACAAGCATCCTTTAGCAGACTGAGGGATCCGGCAGGGGCTGAGAGAGTGAGACCTGTTCATCTTCTTCACGGCCGCTGTCTGGACTGATGAGCTTTTCATCGACTGCAACAAGCTGCCAGAGTTCAGTGAAGCTGGGGAAAATGATGGCAACCAGCAACTTAAGCCCTCTCCCCTGGCAGATGACAGATCTGGGAACGAATGAATTAAAAAATAAGAAAATGGCTCACATGTAGTCATAAAGATGCAGAGTTTCATATTTTGCACATGTTTTCTGGTTAAGAAACAAAAACAAATAACTGATCTAAACCTGATGGAAGGTAAGCTGTTTGGTCAGCAGATTGGCAGTCATCGATGTCTAAACTTCGGCTGTTCCTAACAGCCTGGAGGGAGCGGAGGCTGGTACGCAGGGGCGACCTCGTCCTGCCTGGTGATCCTGCTGCTGCAAAAAACACACTGAGCTCACACTGAGGTAGTATAACCTCTGGCATCTGCTGATGTTTTGGAGGTATTTTACAAAAAAAATTTCTCAAATGAAATATGGAAAATGCACGACATGTACCATAAGAGAAAAACAAAAATAGGAGTGCTGTCTTGTCTTTTACTCCTTGTTATTTATTTTATATGTTATTTGTGCCTCACTGTCAACCTATGAAAAGCTGTCTGATGAACAGAAAGCTCTCAGCTTCAAAAACTGTTGAGACCATGTCACAAAGAAATAAAAAGAAAGAAGATCCTATCAGTCGTCTACAGTGAGTAAATCTCACTGTAATCCTTTCATAGCACAAGAAAAGCAATCACTTACACTGACAGTATAAACATGGCTGACTTTGTGTACCTTGGTTCTGGGCACGTTTAAGCAGCTTGAATTGGGTGACTTGTTGATGAAGTATGGATGGTCTGGGACTCTGGCAGCACTCCTTAACTGCTGATATGGAAGACGAAGTTTCGGATTTATTTCCTAGAGTTGAGTAACCAGTGTTTTCATCTGTGGTGTTAAAAGAGGGTGGAAGCTTCACTGGAGGCTCAGGGTTTCTCCTCTGTGAAGCAGTGGAAGGCATGGAGACAAAGTCCTGCCTCAAACCTGAAAAATATGGACAAGTTATCGACTCTCAATCAAACCTTTAAGTAGCATGCTATATCACTACAAATATTTTTTTTCTATACTCACTGGCTTCCTGCAGTTGAGCCATAATGTGGACATCTTGTAGCCTGTAGCTCTTTGTTACAACATCGAGGGAGATGCTTGGCTCACTGTGACCTGTGATTAATAAATTCAGAAACTCAAGACATGCAGTTCAGTCTCTCTGTATTTAGGAGGAATACCTTTTTTGTTGTTGTTGTTGTTTCTACTTTTCTGTGTGCACAAAATCCTCAGAAAATCAGGAAGTAACAATGTGGCTGTAATTACTGTACGTCATATATTGCATATACTGCTGAATGTTTGCAGCTCGACAAAAATACCCGAGTCACACTTGAGGAAGTTGTGTCTTATCTCAATTATAATAACCACACCCCCAAAAGATACCCAAACAACCAAAATGAGATGAGGAATAGATAGAAAATGACCATAAAGTTTTACAGAGCAATACCAAAGTATAGACCCAATATACAATACAAACAAACCACAAATTATATATGCAGGCTGTCTATTTGATTTATGTCTTTGTGTCTTAATCCTCCAGATTACACATAAACACACATCTGCATGTGAATATCTGGAAGCTTCCCACTTTCTGTTTGTAGTCCATTCGTAGTCCGAGCCCTACTGACCAATCACAGTTGAGTAGGTAAGGCTACAGGCAAGTCAACAGTCCCCGTGGAGACCAAACGAGGGATCACATTTCAACAAAATGCAATCTTTTGAACAATCTGCAGCTAACTGCACATTTATCATTTGATGACAAGCTCTTTTGTTTAATGGCTTTATTTTTGTTTTAAAATCTACCTTCACTGATGACCAGGACAGAAAAAAAAATCCACAGTTGTCCCAAGAAGGTAAGTCGGCAGACTAGTTGATGGGTTACTAGGTTGTGTTTGCGCTTTTTTGTGCATGACCTGACACTAACACAACACTAGGCTGCACATGAAACAGATAGTTAGTTAACGAACTAACACAACTGACATAAATTAAAGCTAACTTTATCCAAAGCTCATAAAAAAACGACATCGTGTGTAGCTGCGCTGGAGTGTAAAGGTCATCTGTGTGTGTAGAAAAGAATGTAAGATAATGACTCAGGTTTCATGGTTGAAGTTCAGAATATGACTTTTTAAAAAAGATATTACCTGAACTGTCAGGTGTATTGGCTGCTGCGCTGGCAGAGGTTTTATTCACAGAGGAGCCCACAGGGACACTGGCAGCATGATAGGGAACTGCAGGACGTTTGTGGAGCTCACGTCTTGATCCTGACAATACAAAAAGTGGGAGAGAAAAAGCTGAATGCCATTATATCAAGGATATTTGTAAGATAATGAGTGGGTGAGTCTGTGGCGCTCGCTTGCCTTGATCCAGCATTTTTATCAGTACACGGCATGCAGCTTCCATCTCAGGGCTGGGATTATCAAGGACATGTCGACACCATTTAAAAGCAGATTCCTTTTTCTCTACAAACGAATGCTTCCTTGGAGACTCGTACAGCCTGTGAGGAAAAAGACGTTACGACTATGAAAAGAGGAGATCTGTTCAGAAGAGCTTTTAATACTGAAGAGTGCTCAGATTGAACTGTCCTGAAAAAGAGCCACCTCAAAGTCTTTAACGTCTCTTTAGAAGTGCGCAAATTCAGGTTCATGTCTCTGTCATAACTCAGACTAGAAACAGGCTAGATAAAATGAAATACTTCTACATCACAAGCTGCACTGTCAGAGAATATCACACCTGATGACACCCACCAGCTCTCCTCATCCTGCTCTTCATCCGCTATGTCAAGGATTTCCACCAGGTCCAAAGCAGTCTCTTCTTCCTGCAACTCTTCACTGTCCCAAGAGTGTTTTTCACAGCTATAATTGTGCAACATCCTGCTGGTGGCACAGTAAGGCAAGGGTGGATTGCACCCAGATTTCAAACTGTCCAGTCTTATTCTAGCATCCATAGCAAAAGACCCACTGCTACAGCTCTTCACTCTTGTTGGTTCAGTATTGGCCCAGATGTTGCAGTATGCATCTGATTTACCCTGTGGCCACATACAGCTGCTTTTCAAATCACTAAAGAGAAAGTGGTGGTTCAGACTAGCAGGTGGTAAATAGTATTGGCTCCAATCGCTCATCGTTTGGTCCTGGAGTTCCATTTTCTGGGTGAAATCTTCAAATCTCCTCGCGTCTTTGAGCTCTCGTCCACTTAAATCTTACTCCTTCATAATGAGGGTAGCTTCCAAGCCGGGCTCTCACAACACCAGGTTAAATGTTGGTTTAAACACAACTCTTTTAAAAAAAAAAAAAAATAGCAGTTAATTTGCTCTCCACATACAGCAACTGTAGCTTGACTTTACCTTCTGCTGACCCAGATTTATTGAGTGGAGCTGTTAAGTATAGACACGCAACAGATTGGATGGATTTAGGAAAGCATCACGAGCTTATGTGGATTAGAATCCACGAGTTGGCACTCAGGATCACACCATCAAGACTTACATGTGCGGGTAAAAAGATGCTGTAACTATTTCTGTGATTTCTCAGATGAGCGCAATACTATTTCACAGGCCATGACAGGGTATTAACTGGTACCTGAAAGATGTCCCCTCTGTGTGGTCGTTACAGCTGTAGATCATATACTGCGCTGTTGCCACTGCTGAATGTTTGCAGTTAACAGCTGATCAAATGTATCTGAGTCACAGTAGAGGAAGTTGTGCTAAAAAGGGTGGTCAGATGCTCTCTTTTGTGCAGACAGATTAATAGTAGGGTTTTTGGCTTCCCTTACAACCATATGAAACCATGTGAAGATCAATAACTCTCACTTACATGTGCACATTTTTTCATGCAGTATGTTTGCAGGAGGCTAAGGAACATAAACCAAAGTCTAACTTTTTTTCTGTGAAGGAGCAATAATGCAAATTTAGTAGCTCCACAACATCTGCCCTATAATAAATTTAACTAACGATGCTAGTATTTAAATAAGAAAAGAAAAGAAAACTGCAATACACAAATATTTATAAACCTGATTAAAGTGGAAAATCATATTGAGGCCATCCAAATGTATTTTTTTTAGTATCTTCAGTAGACAGTAAATCACATACAAAAGGGGGGGGGGTGTCAAATTCTCTTATCATTGTTCGGTGTGATTAGGTGTGACATGAGTAGGCTATGTGAACAGTACAGGTGGGGCACATAAGCTTGTTTGTTGAGAAATAGTTCCAGCATGTTACGCCCGTGATTACAACTTGTTGATTCGACTTTTACAGTTTTACACTCGGTTTGGGCAGCAAGCCAGTAAAGAAGTTTACTCCTGCCAACCTATGACGTCACTGATAGCTGGCAAGGACCGGCAGGTTCACTTCGGCAAATCTGCTACATTTAATGTGAACTTTTTTGTGCTCTGGTTGGGTTAGAGGCAAGATCCAATCAAAATCCAACCAAAGACAAGATCTGGGATTAAGCAGGGTCAAGGCTAACTGGATTAAGTCGCCTTGACCCTACTTTAAATTGCAGTTTATCACTTGTATCTAAAGAAATAGTCCAGATGTCATTATTTACCTTGATGATAATTTTAATTAAATACGCTGGATTTTGTATTTATACTACTTTAATTTTTAAGTAGCTAAATAATTTAGGTGTATATCTGTACAACAAAGTAAAATGGGTGTGAGTGGAAAAGAACCAAAGAATTTTAAACATACTACCAGGCATGTGTTGCTTTCTTATGTTCTTCAGGCAGTATTAAATCAGCATTTTGGAGACTATTAAGTTACACGTTGACGATGTACTTTGAACGTGAGATGTAAAACAAATGCAAATGAAGAACATAACATGATGAAATGAACATTATAAGTTGTTGTGTCTGCAAAGTTTCATTCAATTTGGCACATCCTTTAAGGAGGACATAGGGTACATACATACACCATACATGTAGTGACATTGTCTTTTTTTCACTAATTTCAGTGAACCACCCCATTGAACAGCCCTAAAAGAGACGTACAGCTGTGTTTTTGAGGGTGAAAATGTTCATATCTGAGAAGCACAGTAATTATCAGGCTAAATCTATTGTCCTTGTAGTTTCTAAAACAGTTTATATATGACTATGAAATACTGAAAATCTGCAAGAAACAATGATTCATCAAATTACAGCAGTTATATACATAATTATACTGTATATAGAGAAAGCCTGCTTTTTATGTTATTGGAATGGATGATCTTTGATGTTTCATCTTTTTCAGGGTGAGCTTTAGTTGGGCAGTGTGGATAGGGAAACTACTGTTACACTGTTATATATAGACCATATCATTTTTTTGATAGGAGCCCATTTTCATTCATTTTTTGCTAACTTGTGCAGTAGAGCTAAGAGTATTTCCATCACTGCAATTTTACAAAGCATTTTTGTTGATAAGTGTCCTAAACCATAGTCACATAGACCCCCCATACCCCACACTAAGTATCATATCAACCTCTTGAAACCAACTCCTGGTGTTGGTCTGGTTCTTTGGGTTCATTAGCCTGTGCTGGTAATAAAAATAGCCTTACTCCTGATGGCAGCTCATTATCACACAGACATGACAACTCTGAAAATCTATTAGATTATAAACAAAACACACATATGGTTTCTAATCAGTAATTTAAATAAGAGTTAGGGGTATTAATATGTGCCCTGGTTGTTGGATTAACTGAGCAAAAGAACCTGGTAGCTTGTTAAAAAAAAAACCTCTTATTGCAGAAAATTACATACAGATAAATAAAAACTTAGCAGATGTAAAGTAACCTTGTGTTAGCATCTCTCACTTAACTGTATGTAGTGGGAGGCTTTTGTATGCTGTTACTCTTAGCAAGAAAGAGATATTTCTAAAAATTGGACAAAATAAACTTTTTTTGTGCCACGCTAAAGAATAATAAATGTTTTAACCGATGTATTTAAGCACCAGAATCATGTTTGTGTGCAGCTAATACTATTTAGGAGAGCCTTATGTTGATTCGTGACTTCAAAGTAGGGTTTTTCTCTGTTGGTGGGCTGCAGGTGCACAGAGAGGTGAGGTCAGCCTTTGATGGTATCTGTCAGACATGCAGGCTCAGGGCGTACACTGCAGAAAACTCAAATTAATGTAAAGGACATGTAAAACAAAGCACCGAAACAATAGCATAGCTATCGATACTCTTCCAGTTCCCGCCCAAAGGTACGGGAGAAGGAGTAGGAGGTGTCTTCCTCCTGGATAAAGCTGCACCTGCGCCCTGCCTCCTGGCTCCTCGTCACCTCACCGCCCACCGGTTTGTTTCCTGCTCGTCACTCTGTTGTTGTGTCTGAGCTACAGCGCTTCTTTTTCAACTTCAGCCACCACATCATGGAGTCCTAAAACGACCGCTTTCCCCTGTGAAATGCGGAGTGACGAGTGACAAACCGGACAGCGAAGGGCCACCTCTGTCGGCAGGGAGAGTGGGGGAAAATGCAGGACACAACCGGCAAAGCCGCCTCCGGGAACCTGGCTGGAGCCAGCGGCGCAACCGCAGAGCAGGTAGGAGCAATGCAACTTTGTTATTCTGGCTTTCACCGCATCATACACGACTCTGTGCAGGTGTAAGACACACGCCAGCCTCCTGATGTGACCCCAAAAGCCCGTTACGAGCAGTTCAATGTCACCTACGGGCGCTTTCAGTTATCTGCCGGTTATTGTTAAAGATGCCGTGTTCAGATGAGGCGGTCCAACCTGTCCGCCTGCATTGCTCTCACGTTTTTCCTCTTCGTCTGCAGCAGATAAAGCCCTTGCCTCGGTTCAGTTGTTCAGCAGTTGTGTTTACCTTAACTTTTCCCCGCTGTGTACATCACACATGCACAATGAGTACTCAGCTAGAAAGACCGGTTTAATAGTGCAGCAAATGTGTAGAAACGGGAAATAAAACGATTCGTTTTCCTCTGAGGTGTGGCTGTGGTATATTAAGTGTCTAGGAAGATGCAACTTCTTCACTGTGACTGTGAGGGTATTTTAGGTTATAATTGAAAATGACTGCTGCTCCTTGTTATTCTAAGCCCCCACTCTTTAAATCTCAATGAGACAACTTATATCTAGATTTTATTGATTAGTTAATCGTGGAAGAATAGTAATCAAAAGCATAACTGTATCCTTAAAGAAGTTTTGTTTTGTTTTTTGACCAATAGATTTTACAATGTGCGTCAGATTTTCCACGTCATATCTGTTTGATGAAGTGTGTAAAAGCCAGTCATACAAAATATCTCAGACATGCTACATTATTGGCTCAAAAGCTGAAATGTAGTTTAATTAAAAAATAAAATAAAATACAAGTACAAAATTAAAAAAAAAAATACATAAAACTGCTTGATGGTGTCAATAAATGTTTTTAAGTACAAAAAAGAGTAGATGGAAGTTTAACACTTATTAAGGCATACTCCCCTTATGTAAAAAGAACAAAAAACATACCATAATACTAGCTAAACCTTTAACAGGCCTTGTACATCCTCAGTAGCTATAGATACGTCCACATAATGATGATAAATGACAATGGTAATATCCAGATAACAGCGTGAGAACTCAACTCAGCAACTTCCTTTACAGAAGCAAATCATCCTCATGTTCATGTAGTTTGTTTTTATGCAATAATACATTGGCGTTCAATGTGTTTAAAAATGGGGAGGAAACGTGAACTATCTAACAATGCAGTAACAATGCTTAAAGCAGAAGCCCTGTTGTTATCTTCATCAGACTTCCTCCCTGTGTGTGCGGACATCACAAAGCAGTTCCTCCTTTGTTTAGAGGTAGATGTTGCGCAGGAAGGAAGAGGAACAGGAAGCAATAGATTAATGGCCGGTTTTAAGGAGATAGAAAAGTTAAACCACACGCTAAGTATGTGTGCCTGTTCTTGGTTTTTATACTCAACTGTGTAATCCACAAACTGCAAATAAACCTTGTGAGACAAAAGCAAACAGAACAGTCGCAGTCAGTTCCTGATATGTATTTACATCAGAGTTACCATGTATTTCCCCTCTCATTTCAACATCCTAACAATGTAATTTGATGTTTAGTTGTTGGTTTTTTTTGTTTGTTTTGTTTTTGTTTTTTTAGAATAAAGTACATATGAATGGACATACAGTCACACAAAATGGGTTCAACCCGCCAAGTACACCTACACCACAGCCACAGTCTGAATGCCAACTGCCTACTCCAGCACCGATTGTCCAGAGGGAGCAGTGGGGTGGAAAGTATGAGTTCCTGCTCTCCTGCATTGGATACTGTGTGGGACTAGGGAACGTGTGGAGGTTCCCCTACCTTTGTTACCGCAATGGGGGAGGTGAGTGGTCATAGTCAAATGCTTGTGGTGTGTGTATCTGTTAATAACTGTTTGTAACACTCATTTGTGCATGAGGCACTCTTTGCCCTGCCCTTGGGTGTGTGTGCTTCTCATCGTGCTGATTTATTTGGCACACTCTTTCCAGAGCACACTATGACAGCTTCTGGAAAGACTGAGAGTGGGAACTACATCACAAAGCATTCACTAATCCTCTGAGTAGGGACAGTGTTTTTCCTCGATTACACGCCAGAAATGGGTTTTACTTTTTGATCCCAGCCTTAAGTAATACACATCTCTTTTTGAAAAGCATACATGTTGCAGCTTGTCTGACAGTAAAGTCAGATAGAATATGTCTATATTACATTTTTATAAGTTAGCCTGCCACTACAGGCTGCCTGCATCCACAAACCGAGTCGTTTTTATTCATTCGTCTCCCCGCCTTCATTAAAGCGGCTTGTTTCTAATCTTCACAGGTGTCTTTCTCATCCCCTATTTCATCATGCTCTTTGTTACGGGCGTTCCGCTCTTCCTCATGGAGCTGAGTTTAGGCCAGTATGGAGCAGCTGGCCCGATCACTGTGTGGAAATGCTGCCCTCTGCTCAAAGGTAATGACCTCCTACAGAAAGCACAAGCAAATCGGTGGAAAGACTTTGGAAACTTTAGCATGGTGTCTGCATGGTGATTTCATATGGGGGGTACTTTATTCCAGTTAGTTAGAACAAAATATTTGACCACAGTCACGCAGCATTTCTGTTTGAATTTGAAGGATTTGTGTGGGCAGACTCTGTTTGACGTCAAAATGCCAGCGTCACCAGTCAGACCAGACATTATAGTTCATGCAAATAGCTGCTCGGTGACTCAAAACAATTTGCTGCCTCACTACTTATGGCTTACCTTAAAATTCCTGGCTTCTCAAGAACTAATTTTAACCCTGTAGGAAATGTCTTACGTACAACTTGTGCTAGGGAGTGGTCATACCAGCAGGCTTATTTAAGATAAAGGTGGGATGGAGTTCCTCATAAAAGGAAAAAGGAAGTAAACGTTTTTATGCTAGCAAGAATAACACTGGCTGTCAGCAATATTGCGATCAAGGGTGATAAACTCTGCAGTGATTGTTAAATGTCAGTATTATTTCTTTTTGCCAGTTTAAGCACCACTTTCTGAAACAAATGTCTTACATACAGTGTTCCTTATACAGTAGAACATTTGCTTTTGTGTTTTCTACACAGGGATTGGGATTGGGATGCTGTGTGTGTCCACACTGGTGTGTCTCTACTATAACGTTATCATAGCGTGGACATTTTACTACCTGGGCAGCTCATTCCAGAGCCCCCTGCCCTGGTCCTGTGAGGCCCTCGCCAATGCAGGTATCTGCAGCGGTAACATCACTGCCAATGACGCCACTGGTAAAGTCCTCACCCCGACAGAAATTTTCTGGAAGTAAGTGGATGGTCCTTTTACATAAATGAATAAATCAGTGTTGTTTTTAAAGTTGTACATTATATGACATGTTTTACTAAAAGAAAAAAGTAATGCAGAGCAAGGGTTTACTTTGCAAAGTTTTTTTTTTAAACTTTTATACCATGGCTGCATCAATATGACAGTAATGCAAAGGCACTGGTATGTCTCTAAGCCACACCTAGGTGACACATTTGATGGGGATTAGGTAATCGTGTCTTAACAATAGTGTGAGAAAAAAACATATAAGAGGCTTTGAGCAAATCTGAAATGGCAGCAGGAGCTTTAACTAATCAAATTGCATCAAAACAAAGTGACAAGAACTGTTCTCATGCAAGTCTACTCATTTTAAATTTCTCATACAATTATTTAGGTAATTATAAACCTTGCTGAAGTACTTGCTCACAATGACTCGGCACTTGATCCCAGTAAACTGTTTTTAGCTGTAGGACCAAGTACTTCACAGCAACACAGTGTTAATACATAATACATAAGAGTTTCAGTACAGAGCAGCTCTCTGCACAGATAACCACAGCAGTCTGTGGGACACAGTGAGCGAATCCCAGAGGCTTTGTACATCATCATTACAAAAAGCACTGTGTTCATGTTTTATCCTTTTAGTCAAAATGTATAATATCACAAAAGCTTTCTTTCATTTTAAGGTGTATAGCCTTATCGCTGGTAATGCAGTCAGTATTGTATTACACTTTACTGCATGCAGGGGGCCAGAGCTTATCTGAGCTGTCAAAGAGTGAGAGATGAGGTGCAGCCTGGACAGGTTGCCAGTCTGTCACAGGGTCAACACAGACGGACAGACAACCATTCATATTCACCTGTGGGCAATTTAATCCCCAATTAACCTAACCGCACTAACTGCATGTCTTTAGACTGTGGCAGAAAGCTGGAGTAGCTTGAGAGAGCTCACGCCAACATGGAGAGACCATGCAACTCCACACAGAAAGGCCCTGGCCAGATGGTGAATTCAGTCCCAGGTCCGTCTTGCTGTGAAGCAACCGTGCTAACCACTGTGCCATCGTATTACGCCTTTAGTCAAATTCAAGTAATTCAATTTTATTTAAGTGAATTGAAAAAATAAAAGGAATCTGAATATTACAGGCCTTGTAGTAGGAAAAAAAGAGTCTATTTGACTTCTCTTACTTCCTTATTGGACATATGGAATGTTTTAGCATCCAGGACAATGTCATCATAGAAATCCAGACCAACAGCTGTGCCTTGTTTATGTAGTTAATGTGTAATAGGTGCTTGTTTGCATAGTTGCCTCACAGCAAAAATGTTTAAGTCCAGCCTGGAGCTTTTCTGTGTAGAGTCTGCATGTTCCCCTCACCTTCCTCCTGCAGTTAGCCTAATTGGTGATTCTAAATTACCCATAAGTGCAAACGTCTGTCTCTCTCTGTTAGCCCTGTGACAGACTAACAGTCACTCCAGGGTGTATCCTGGCTCTTTCTGATAGCTGGGATAGGCTCCACCCCCACAACTCTGAATTGGATAAGTGGGAAAAAACAGATGCGTAATATGTGTAGTCATATTTGTTCTATTTTATCTTGTAGTAAGCAAGTCCTGGGTGTAGTACACAGTGAGGGCCTTCACGATCCAGGCCCTGTGCGGTGGCCCCTGGCCCTGTGTCTGCTGGCAGCGTGGATCATCATCTTCCTGTGCATGCTCAAGGGCATCCGCAGTTCTGGCAAGGTGATGCAACACAACGTTCTTATTGCCAGCACCGATACACAAACTCATGCGCGGCCTCTGCTCTTATATCTTGCTGGCTTCAAGTGTGTCTTTGCTGTCTTTGCTTTCAGGTGGTTTATGTGACGGCGACCTTCCCATACTTTGTGCTCATTGTTTTGATCATCAGAGGGGCCACGCTGGAGGGCTCTCTCGACGGCGTCGCCTTCTATCTCACACCAGACTGGAGCCGCTTGGCTAACGCACAGGTACATTTGATGGGACAGTGGTAGTTAGTGAACACAGTGTATTGATCCTGCTTTAAAAATAACTGCAGATATTTGTGTGGGACATCTTGCAGGTGTGGAATGACGCAGCCTCACAGATCTTCTACTCATTAGGTATTGGCGTCGGGGGGCTGCTCTCAATGGCCTCTTACAATAAGTTTGACAACAATGTCATCCGGTGAGTTTAGGCTCTGTTCTATTGTTTGTCATTTGTTTACTCGTTTTTTTTTTCATGGCTCTGGTAATCATGGTTTGATTTTTGTGTTTGTTTGTTTGTTTTCAGGGACACTATAGTTATCACCACAGGAAACTGTTGCACCAGCTTCTTTGCTGGATTTGCTATATTCTCAATCCTGGGTCACATGGCGCACAGGAAGGGCGTTCCTGTGGCACAAGTGGCAGATACTGGTAGTTACTTTACCTATTTGGCTTCTATAACACAGATATCAACAAGTAATTACTTGTATCACGCTTTCTGAAATGCAATTTTTTTCTGTTTACCTTCAGGTCCTGGGTTAGCCTTTGTTGCTTACCCAGAAGCCCTTGCACTGCTGCCAGGCTCGGTGTTCTGGTCAATTATGTTCTTCCTCATGCTCTTTATGCTAGGAGTTGATACCCTGGTAAGGCTGCATTCTATACAAAGAAAGATAGCAGCATAAATATAGGTCTAACATATGGAAACTACCTATTAACGTTTTACACATTCTTGACAGTTTGGAAACATGGAGGGCATCACTACTGCCGTGCTGGATGAGTTTCCTCACCTCCGTGGAAACCCACTGCAAAAGTCCTTATTCTTGGGTGCTTTGTGTTTTTCCTTCTACCTGATGGGCCTCCTGTTAATCACTGATGTGAGTTTTTTTGTTTGTTTGTTTGTTTTTAATGAGGAGTCTGACGTGTCTGCATGTTTCATATGATCAGAAAGAGTCATATTTCCCATGCTGTCTGTCCACATAGGGAGGAATTTACTGGTTCACTCTCATTGACTCCTTCAGCACTAGTTTCGGCCTCATCATCATCACCCTCTTCATGTGCATTGGCATCTCCTTCTTCTATGGTATCTCATCTCACACCCCTCATATTCACAATAAACTCCTTTAACCATGCCACTCCTCTTTTGATAATTTCAGTGACCGACTTGCTGTATGGCAAGTTTGTTTGTTTGTTTTCCTCCATTTTATTTTTCGAATAGAACATTGAACATATTTTTTTACATTCTGGTTTCTTGGTCCAATGATGAGCATTTTTTTTTAATGATCTTTCCTTATATTTGAATGCATTTTTAATTTTTAATTTTTTTTTTTTCTTCAAGGCGTCAACCAGTTTTGTCAAGACATTTTGGATATGATCCGCCACTGCCCTCCCTGGTGTGGCAAAGTGCTGATTTACTTCAAAGCATGCTGGGTTTTCTGCACTCCGTTTCTTCTACTGGTGAGTTGACAGTTGAGCTGATATTGATATTGGTTGTTAGTAGACAACAACAGCACTGGTAACCTCTAACAAATGCTTGTGAAAATGTCTCTCTAATAAATCAAAGAATCTTTGCATGCAGGTCTCAGTGTGCCTGGCTGTTTTTTGCTTTTTCTTTGCATCCCTTTAACCAAAAGATTTAGCAGACTTTAGACAGACTTTGCAGGACTATTGCGAGATGTTTGAGTAAATGCAGTGTTGAGGTTGTTGTTTTCTGTTAGCTTTCACAGCTGTAGTACAGCTTTCTGTCTCCCGTTCACCGCAGGATCCATATGTTTGATTTGGCACAGATTTTATGGCACACAGCCTTCCTGACCCCACCTTTCCATTTACCCAGTCTAGGGACCAACACTTGGAGTACATTAGTTTTTGAGCCCATGAGGTGTGGTTTGTGACTCCTCTCTGTCTTTAAGTGGGAATCTCTGTGCATAAAGTGAATGTGTCTTTCATGAGGCATTTAGAGAAAGTCTGTAAATTGTAGCCACAGAAAATAACCCTTGATATGCACGACCTAATAGACAAGTTTTGATATTCTTTTTAATTACATGTTTTTTAAGGTGGCTGACTTCAAATCCAGAAGCTATAAAAATGCCTTATCTTAAATGTTTTACCTTTTTTTTTTTTTTTTTAAATCTAAATTATCTTATTATGTTTCCATTATTGTTTATCTGGCACAGCTATTATGGAATGAATAAGTAAAAAACACTTCCCCCTTTGTTATTTATGCTGCTTCTTCTTAAGCAAGAACTTTGCATCCAGCGGGTAAATCTATTAGCATCTACATTCAAGTGTACCAGTGAACCTTTAGTAAAAGAGCAAAAGAGAGTTCATGGTATCCTATTAAATGACTGAAGGGTTTGACTGAGAAACTAACAAAGGAACTAAAATGACGTCACTCATTTGAAAGCGTGAGTTGCCCAGTGTGTTGACATCTTTGGGGCAGGTAAATAATTGAAGAGGAGAAACCGGAATACGATCTGCAGTTTTTCTGTGCCGGCCCCCCTCTCTGCTTCTTTTTGTGTTGAGATGAAATGATCCTCTGCTCACTCCGTGCTTTTCCTGTTGCCATAGTTCATCCTGACCTACATCTTCATTGAGATGTACAGAACGTCACTCCGCTACGGCGACTATGTGTATCCACTGTGGGGTAAAGCCTTAGGTGTGTGCATGGGGGCCACCTGCTGTTTACAGATCCTCATCTGGGCTATTGTCGCCATCAGCAAAGAAACTGGAACACTGAAAGAAGTCAGTATCACCACTCATTAACGTACACTACCGTCACAGTAGCAGTCTCAAGTGGGTGTGTGATTATCTCTGGCTTTCTCTCTCTCTTTGTTTTGACAGCGTTTCCAGAAATCAATCCGACCACTAAATTCCTGGAGGCAAAATAACCTGAACAGCACAGTGAGAGCAGAGGAGCACATAGAGCCTGAGCAAGTGGATCCCCCGTACACGGTCACGCTCACCGACATGGATTTTACTGCGATGACGTGGGACGTGGGAAGCCAGGCATAAGGGAACAGAGCATTTGTGAATACACCATGATGAGCAGACTTCGCTCTAAACAGACAGAGGAATTTACTATTTTGTTATTGGCTGAGGTTCAGCTCTGGAGGCTATGGTCACTCACACTGTGTCCTGTGTCAGGGCAGTATGGATTACCTGCTATATTTATACTACTATGTACATATAAATAGATTTTTCAAATTCTTTTTCATTGCTTAGAATATAAGGTTACTGAGGTTTTAGAGGAAGCTTGGATTATCATCTTATATGTGGGATTTCATGAAAATATGTCGATGAAGATGATTTTGCAATGTATATGCTGAACTTATTTATTATTATAGTAGCACAGTGCAATGAATGTCTACTGACAGTAGCCAGCAGCTACTGTACAAGGAGGAAAAGAACTTTGTGACTGTTACCCTTCATGCCACTAATGGAACCAGAGAAGTGACCACAAATCATCATGCTTTCAGACTAAATGGCGTTGAAACACAGCTGCACTGAAGCAAGATTATTTTAAATTCCATTTTTTAAATGAATGATTGCGAAAATGATTGGTAGAATAAATACATTATTTATACAATATGTTGCCAAATGAACTATTTCTCATGGTACTGTCTGTATTTCAATGCAAGAAGACTCCTGACTCTGACCATTTGCATTTCAAATAACCAGTTCCCATAGTTCCGCAGAAAATGTAGTGTTTGCGTCATGTCTAGTGAAAACTTGTCTTTGCACATCTAAATACAACCGAGTAACAACTAAATACTAAAATAGTGCTGTAGATAGATTTCACATATATCAAAGTTGGTTATCTTTTGGGGAAAAAAAATCAAATGGCATTGTTAAAGTTGATGCTTGTTTTTTCTCTTAATTTCACTGAAACTTGAATTTGACAGTCGTTTACTGTCACTTTAATTTTTAGTTGTGTTTTTTGTTTCATTGGAGTTAAATGTAGTCTGGACAAGCTTATTGTTGGGGTTTTAAATTTGCCCCCATTTGCCACAACTTTCTGTGTGTTCTAAAGTTGATGACAGTAACATCAGAACATACAGGGTAGAAATTACATGAAGACCCTGTAGTGTGCATCTGTTTAAGAGGGCTCACAGAATCAGTCTTCTCAGATTAAGCATTTAAAGCCTGAACCATAATTGCCAAGAAAATTCTTTTAAATGTTTAAATGTTCAATTGCTTATTTAAGCTGCTTATTTCTGAAGTTGAAAACATAAATAAATAAATATAAATTTGCAGGTTTTAGTTTTAATTTGTATCATATTTGCTACATCTGGCTTTTTTTTTTTTTGCAAGCTATTGCTTAAAAATGTATTGTGCAATTTCCCCAGTTCATAAATTTTGCATTTGTAATCCCTTTCTGGATTTCAGAATTACAAAATAAATACCATCAAAAGAGGTTGGTTTTAAAAAAAAAAAATTATTTTCTTGCAGAATCGTTTCATAAACCTTTACATAAACATTTAAGAACATTTTTCGTTTCTGTTCACTTTGTTGATCTCATGTACAATGGTGTCTATATTGAATACATATTCTCATATTGAAATTGTAAAGCACTTTGAGTGTCTAGAAAAGTGCTATATAAATGCAATCCATTACTATTATTATATTAAATGAGAAACGGTTCCTTTTGCTTATTGTATATTTCTTATAGTGTCCAATTAAAAACTACTTGAAGCTATGAGATGAGTATATATATAGCCCATAACAGTTTAACTTAACCTAATGAGAAGCATTAGTGTGATCACAGAGGCCAGTGATGTGGTAGTCTGCCTCTTAACAACACACATTCATTGGCCGCTTTGTTAGGTACAGGTGTTCAACTACTTATTAGTTACCGGTATGTGGCAGCCGCTTGATGTGTTCAGGCATATAATCATGGTCAAGATGATCTGATAAGTTTAAACCACACATCAGAATGGGAAGTAAAGATGATTTAAGAGAACTGAGTGTAGTTGTTGTTGCCAGGCAGACTGGTCTCTGTTCTCCAGAAACTACTGATCTACTGGGATTTTTAGACACAAACATCTCTAGGGTTTACAGAGAACGAAAGCATGGATCCATCCTGTCTTGTTTTAATGGTTCAGCATGTAGTGGTGATGTAATGGTGTAAGGGAAATTTTCTTGGCACACTTTGAGCCCCTTAGTACCAATTAAGCAGCATTCAAGTTGTACCACAGTGTATTGCTGCTGACCTTGACCAACCCTTTATGACTACCTTAGGATAGGTTCTTCCAACAGGATGATGTGTCATATCACAAAACTAAGATAATTTCAAATTAGTTTCTTGAACATGACTGCACGTTCACTGTAGTCAAATGGCCTCCACAGTCACCAGCTCTCAATCCAATAGGGCACCTTTGATGTGGGATGTTGTGGGTGGAAGATTTGCATCGTGGCTCTGTAACAGAAAAATATGCTGCATTTGTGGGATGTTGTCATATAAATATGGTTAAAAATCTCTGAGAAATGTTTCCAGCACCTTGCTGAATCTGTGTCACAAAGTAGTAGTAGTAGTGTGCAGTACTGCAAAATTTGGTATCAATCCAATAACGAGTAAACACAGGGCCAGTATTGCAATAGATAGCAATACCAATACTTTTAACCTATAAAGACAGGCTATAAATAAAGTAGATGTGACTGTCCACACAAAAAGGTTCAGTCATTTTTCACAGTGTATGTTTGACGCATATTTTTTCATTTCCAAAAAATAACTTATATATATATTTTTTTTACACAAGTCAGTGGGTTACATACTGAACTTAACAAAGAAAGTATCAATCCTACTGCGCTAGTATCAATCCAGTACCAATACCAGCAGTGGTATCAATGCTACCAATATTTGGATCGATCAGCCCACCTCTATCACAAAGACTTAAGGCAGTTCTAAAGGCAAAAGGGGATCCAACCCTTTAGTGGCAAAGTGAACCTCATAACATGGCTGGTGAAATGTATTTCCGCATGAAAGTAGGATGCTACTAACAGACAATAGAGGTGATTGAGGGTCCTCTAACTAGGTAATATGTACTCACTGGAAAGGTTTCTTAAAAGCTTGCAGCACAAGTTATTTGTGAATTTTTGCCACGAGAGGGCAACGATTGCACACTTAGAGGTGAAGTTTTACACACTAACAGAGCTGCCAAATAAACATGTACATGTGTGCTATAATTTACACTTATCACCCGCAAGATAAAAACCAGGTGAACGGGATAATAATGGTCATCTAACTGCATTTAATGTCCTCTACCGGGAAGCCTTGACATCGTTTTTTTTTGTTTTTACATGATATTACTTTAACATATATTATTGCAGAGGCACAGCCTCCCCTCCCGAAATAGTGCAGCCTGTAAGTGCCACATAAACTAATTGAGGAACACGACAATGAGTGAATAAACGCTTCCGATATTAAGCAGAAGGTTTAAATGTTGTGGGTTGCAGGTGTATGTAAAGGGGCTATATTACTACTATTTCTGTTCCAGGCGCGTTGGAGGTCGAACAGGATGTTACGTAGACTTTTTTTCCCGCGTTTTCGAGTCCTCGGGTTGGGTTAGTTCGTTTGCGGTTTTTGTCACGTGATCCCGGCGTAACGCTACATCTGTCTGTTTGCAATGACAGACCTCTTGTCTGTGCGTGAGAAGTTATAAATCGGTTCTTTGACAGAAGTTCTGACAACACCGAGTTTAAACGGAGACTGACGATCGCAAAAACACAAATGAACAAAGTCTTGTGGACAGGTTTTTGAGCACTAACCGCCGAGTACTTGTAACACCGCTGCAGCGTCGCCAACGGCGCTTCACCGCGCAGTACGTTGATACAAAACGAGCATCCACAGATCTACAGTTGCAGGAAGTCACTGAGGTTTTGTTGTCACGGAACTCTTGAAGTGGGATTTACACTTAGTAAACAATATCAGTCGGCTTTAAAACATATTTGAGTTTTATCTATTAATTATTGGCCGTTACGTAACCGGATACCAAGATGCCACCTAAAAAACGCAATTCTGGGACGTCACAGAGCAAAGAGATGAAACCCACTGCTGAAAATGCCTCTCCAGACAAGAAGGAAAGTCCAGAGTTGTCTCTTAAGAAGTAAGAGAAGTAATGATCACCTCGCCGTCAAGTCGCAGTAGCTTCAGTTTGTGGCTTTGTAAAATAAAAAAATAAAAAAATGTTGACATTGTAGACAGATATTTTGGTCTTTCCCCCAGCTACGTTTGTCTTGCTCGCTAGCTTGTGCGACTAAACGTCAGGCTGATCTGTTAGCTGTGTCCACCGGCCTAATAACAGCGAGTTTAAAAGTATGTTTAGCCCCATACAACTGGTCAAAGAGTAACTATTCAGTAATGAATGAAATTTGAAATGTAGTCTGGGTATAGCTCTCAAACGCTGTGTTTGAGAGCTATACCCTACTATACCCTGTACCCTGCTCAGACTCTGACTGGCAGTCAGAGTACCTCATAAGACTAGACCGTTGTCTTGAGTGCAGTTGTTTTGATTTCCTGAAACCGTATTCGTGTTTTCCGTGGTTGCTAACCTCTGGTCTCCATCTTTTAGGTACGGAGACAAGGATGCTGAGTTTGTGACTCTGTGCAAGAGCCTTCATGTGACTGACCCTGTATGTGATCGAGCCTGGACGCTGTGGAAAACCGTTCAGGAGTCCGTGGATGAAGCTGCTGTACGTATTTGCACATACTGTAGTTCAGTAGTTCCACTCTACATTTATAATACTGCAGTCCTGTCGCCTGTCCTGGAAAAAGCATGAGTGGAAATCGATCATTTAAATTCCTTATCTTATACAGCAACAAATTAGAACAGTGTTTGACCCAAAGCAATACATATTGCAGGATGGAATGGTGGTGCAGTGGTTATCACTGTCACCTCACAGCAAAACAAATCCAGGCTGTATGTCCTCCTGTTTCTGGTTGGGTTCTCACTGGGGTCAGAACTGAGACACAGTCAGTTTGGTGATTCTAAACTGATTGTCTTTATGCGTTAGCCCTATGGCCTGTCAAGGGTGTTTAACTATAGCATAACCCCGCACAGTTCAGCATTATTTTATTCATTAATAACGGTTTAGTCCATATGACCCTTCTCAAGTATAGAGAAACCAGGGTGTATCCAATCTCTCCTGCAAATCAGAGCTTCTACAACAGGGGTGGGCAATTCCAGGCCCCGAGGGCCGGTGTCCCTGCAGGTTTTAGATCTCACCTTGGGTCAACACACCTGAATCACATGATTAGTTCGTTACCAGGCCTCTGGAGAACATCAGGACGTGTTGAGGAGCTAATTTAGCCATTTAAATCAGCTGTGTTGGTTCAAGGACACATGTAAAACCTGCAGGGACACCGGCCCTCGGTGCCCACCCCTGTTCTACAACACAGGTGTCGAACTCCAGGCCTCGAGGGCTGTTGTCCTGCAGGTTTTAGATGTGTCCTTGATCCAACACAGCTGATTTAAATGGCTAAATTACCTCCTTGACATGTCTTGAAGTTCTCCAGAGGCCTGGTAATGAACTTATCATTTGATTCAGGTGTGTTGACCCAGGGTGATATCTAAAACCTGCAGGACACTGGCCCTTGAGGCCTGGAGTTCGACACCTGTGTTCTACAACATTGTTGAAAGAGATCCAAAAAGAAGACAAGAAAAGGAAAGTCCACAAACATGGCAAATCACAAGCTGTGGGAAGAAGACAACACAAAGTTAGTGATAGGCATGTAAATGCATGGGGAGTGAAAGAAAGTACAATTTGTACTGTTTTGGCCATAAACCCTTTAAAAACCCTTTATGTAAGCTTTCTTTTTGCAGTACTGAGTCCAATTTTAAATCAAAGCTTACACACAATATCCACTGTGTCTTATTGGTGAAATGGGATATTAGGAGGCTAAGTATTTTTGCCTTTTAACCAGTAGCCAGGAACAGTCCAAAAAATAATAATTTAAAAAGTACCGAAAGAAATAAAGTGGAATAGCTTTATAATCCCCTTAAAAACAGTTGCTCTTCCATTCCTAACAAAAAGTGAAAAGATGTGACACGAGCATCTTCTAACATTGTTCTTTGTCATTTGGTTTCAGGACAGTCAGAAGAAGCTTTGGGGTGCTTGTCTGTTTGTGACTGTGACAGACATGGATGCCACCTGTTTCACCTTGACCCAGGTTCTGAAAGCAGTCTGTCTGAAGTAAGCGCTTGCTATGTTTTCTTGACAAAACATAACCTCACAGTCCCACTGTTGGCATGGGATATTGGTGAATGTGAAATTTTTTTGGGTAGCTGATGACTTGAGCCTTGCTTGAGTATTAGCTGCTGGGATTTTCATTCTTTGGAAATAGGAAACTTTTTTTTTCAGGGTAGCAGATGTTTTTTACTCAGCAAAAGCAGAACTTTATTTGGGATTGCTATTTGAAATAAAGTAGAAGAACTACAGGCTGTGTAAGAACATTAAACATGTATCCTCCTGCTACTTACTCCAGCTGTAGATAGATCTTTGTGTGTTCACCCTTTGATGGATGGAAAAGGAGTCCAGGTATAGGCTCCAGGTCCATTGTTCATCTCTCAGTTGGATAGTTTGTGAAACAGATTGACGGACGAATGGATGGAAGTTACTTCGATGCTAATTCCATCTTTTCTTTTGTAGCGTCAAACAGTTTATAGATCTGGTGAGGAAGTTGGATGTGAACTTGGATACGATAAGCACCAAGGTGAACTCAGCACTGTCACGGCTGGACAAGAAGTATGATGTGATGCTGGCTCTTTACCAGAGGTTTGAGAAGTAAGTGATCATACAAATAATTGCATTGGATTAATGTAAAAATGTTGGTAGTTTAAGTGTAAATGGAAAAAAATAAAATGTAAATTTGTTCTGTTTCAGAACTTGCAAGAAAATTTTCAATCTGACGTCTGATGGGAAGTAAGTTACAAACTTCTAAATGTGGGAAATGTGTTGGTGACATTGATTATGTTATGATCTTTATAGTCTTGTGTGTTAGCGGTTTTGCACTTGTTACGAAAGATTGATGCTGCTGCGTGATTAATTGTTTGGTGTATCATTTTCAAGGGAGAGGGAAACCGTGCGGACTTGCTGGACGATGTTTCTTTTGGCCAAAGGTCGGTTAAGCTTATGAATACATTAACAACAACAAGAACAAGTAGAATCAAGCTGTTAACACACGTTATGGAATTGTTTTCATGCCTCTCTGTCATCTTCTTTTCACCCTTCCTTCCTCCTTCGTGTTCAGCTGCGGATATCAGATGAATTGGAAAATCATGGTTTAAGTTTTTTTGTTTTAAGAAGGCATCGGAATTGTTGTGACGGTGCGTCTCATGTGTTGCATCTGTGCTGTGTGCAGGAAGGGCCTTACAGATGGAGGATGACCTGGTCATATCATTTCAGCTGCTTCTTTGTACTCTGGAGTTAATCATCAAGCGCTGCCCTCCAGACCTTCTGCAGCCTCTTTACAGTAAGCTTTAGTAGCATTTCATTTAAACCTTCTTTGTTTTTTAAGATTTTAAGGCTTCAGATTGTACAATAAGTAAATGTAAAGTCAAATAATTACCCTTTTTTGTCATGAAAGTTTGGTTTAAAGCTCCTTGAGGTTTTATTTATTTATTTATTCTCAGAATCAGCCATCAGCAAAATTCAGAGCCCTCCAACACGAACATCTCGTCGCAACCAGAGCAAAACTAAATCCCGAGCTGTGGAGCCAGAGGTTGATGTACAGCTTCTCGAAACCTTATGCAAAGAGAATGAATGCAGTGCAGAAGAGGTGTGAACACTTAAAAAGAAAAATCTCACAGTGTTACTGGGCAAACACAACTCAAAATGTATTTATGTGAATTTATTTGCAGGTGAAGAATGTATACCAAACCAGTTTCATGGCTTTCTTAGAGTCGATGGATCTTTCAAGAAGCCCAGATTTTCCTCAGGTAGGACGTCATTGTCAGAACACCTGCTCCACTGTTTGGTTTTATTCTCACTAACTGCACTTGGAGTTTCCATTCATTATCTCTTCCTGCCCGCTTCTGCCGCTGTAGAGCGTTTGAGCGTCTGGCACGTATTGGTTGCGCTATTTGCTGCCAATATGTGTTTGTTTTCACATATATAGTGTTGGGTAAATGTGCACTCAAGCAGGAGGTCCTTTGTAGTGTGTCACTATAATGCAGAGGCAGGTATAAAAACAAGAGACAGGATGCTACTGTTTGCTGACAGTGGTACACTCCTCTAAACGACTATAGTGGACACGGTGACGGGCAGATGGTGTGCATTTTTGCTTAAGTGTCTTAAATAAATAATGTACAAATGTCACCATGATAAGCTGTCATCAAAAGGCCTGGGTTACTTGGAAAAAACAACGATTTCGATGAGTTTTTGGCACTGGTTATTGCTTTGCCTGTTGTCTGGTCCAGGTGTAGAATAAGCAAAGCTTTGCCTTCTTCTAATCAGCTGTAATCTGAATCTGAAACCTTTTAAATATTAGTTTTGATTGAGAGCTGTGTCTGTTGGCTTCTGCCTCACCACGCGTTACTTTTTGCTGTGACTTTCAACCCAGGTGAATGATATCGACCAACAATATGAAGAACACTACCTCAAGAGCAGAGACATTGACGGACGAATGTTTTTCAATGGAGACGAGACTGTTCTTGCACCTAAAGTCGAGATGTAATCCCCTTTTTTCTTCAGCGTACAGTGTTTAGATTTTGAGTTCTTAAAATAACTTAAAGAAGATGTCCAATAATCTTCTCCTGCATTCAGATCACAAGTGGAGAGAACACCAAAGAAGAACCTGTCAGATGAAGATGGATTACTCGTCCCTCCTCAGACACCCATCAGGTGGGCACTTAGATACAGTCAGTGAGGAACTGCTATCATTCTTTGTCTAGAGGGAAAGGACAGAGGTCTCATGTTTGCTTCTGCAGTATTGATTTTTTTTTTTAACACCGTTTAGCTACTCAGCTCTCAATATGTACATGTATTGTGCATTTCTGTAATGATTGTTTATTTCCTTTTAAGTTGCCAGCAATTTAAATGACACCTGTAAGATGTAGATTATATGCTTCCTTGATTAAAAAGGACCATATCAGTCCTTTTCTGATTTTTTTTTTTCTTTTCTAATCTCCTATCAGAGCTGCCATGACCTCCATTCAGCTGCTGAGGGGTGATCTCACTTCCAGTGGGGACCAGCCATCTGCTAATTTGGTTACATATTTCAAAGTATGTCTTTAGAAGTTTTGCCTCTAATTAAACCATAAAACTACAGATTTCCAAACTTACCTTTCGCTCTCCCTCTCTTGCTCTCCCTTCATCAGCATTGCACAGTGGATCCGACGCAGGATGTGCAGAAGCGCTTGGAGACGCTTGGACAGGTGTTCAGTCAAAGATTCGGTCAGGCGGTCGGCCCACACTGCGTAGTGTACGGCAGGCAGGTATGAAGAGGAAAAGGAGGAGCAATGGCAACATGTTGTGCCCTCATATTCTTTTGTTTTTATCTGAATTGAGTTGCTTTTCTTTTTCAGAGATTTACCCTCGGTGTCAGACTGTATTACAGAGTTATGGAGGAAATGCTGAAATCGGTACAGGTTTTTTTTTTTTTTCTTTCTTTTTTTTTAAACTGTTGGGTTAAGAGAATTTTACTGTTTTGTTTTGGATGTTAACCTTTAATTTCAAATCTATCTGATAAGATGTTATAGACATCTGTCACAATATTATCCAAGAGTTTTCTTTTTTCTTTCTTTCCTCCTATTTAAACTTTTATCAATGAAAAAATAAATCCCACTCTACGAAGAAAATATTTTTGGTAAATCTTAACATTGAACTCTTATTTTTGCGGGTGGGTTTTTTTTCCCCCCCGTAGGAAGAGAAGCGCCTGTCTGTGCAAAATTTCAGGTATGTTTTTTTTTTTTTCTCCACTCTTATCAGAATAGTGGGAATTATGACTCTAATCCATGTTGGTACATTGGAATTACATGCATGATTTCTATTGTTTTGACACACACTGATGCTTTCTTCCATGGAGCTGAGTCATTTGATTTCCTTTCCAGTAAACTCCTGAATGACTCCACATTCCACACATCGCTTTTGGCTTGTGCTTTGGAGGTAGTAATGGCAACATATGGAGGCATGTCCTATAACTTTCTTATAAATGAATAATAATACAGCTCTTTATGAAGTATTATGTATTTTTTGTCATCTGTTATCAGTAATTAAATAAAGTTTTACACATCTTTTATGTGTGACCAATTATAATGTTGTTCTTTGCTCCACATGATTAGAGAGCAGTTTCAAAAATGGAGGGTACAGCCATGGAGGAGCCGACTCAGCCGAAACAGACGTGTGTTTCCCCTGGATACTAAATGTGTTCAACCTGACCGCCTTTGATTTCTATAAAGTTATCGAGAGCTTTATCAAGGCCGACCCCACGCTAAGCAAAGAGATCGTCAAACATCTGGAGACCTGCGAGAACCTCATCATGGAGCGACTGGCATGGAGGACGGTCAGTTTGATCTTTCATTGCTATTAGACTAGGATGCCAATAATATCACAGCATTTCACAGAGATTGATGTATACATGACATAGAGACTCTTTGGATATTAATCATTTATGATTTATTGGCCCAAAAGAAGCAGATTGTTGTCAGTGTTTAAGAGTCACTTAAATAATAATAATTATAACAATAAGAATAATAAAAGGAGATTCTACATAAATCCTGCATTCACTACTGATCTCATTCCATGTCAGCATTTCACAAACATATGAAGCTGCTTTGCCAAAAATATTAATTAATAATTTCACAGTGCTTCTTTACATGGCACTGATCCTCTGACTGCTCCACATGTGGGGCACACACACACAAAAACTAAAAATACCAACAGATTACATTTTTAATATACACAAAGGTGTTTACGGTTTCACTATAATGGAAGAAAATAAAAGTTTAGGTAACAGGATACTTCTTGCAAATTGACAAAAGTACAGTCGAGCAATCTAATGCTTTTGTTAATAAAGAGGTCTTACAGTACTTGTGTCACCGGCTACCACTGCCTCCACTACCGTGCACCTCCCTGTGCACCGGGCTACTGGAGAAATAGTAGATGAGTGGGTTGAGGCAGCAGTTGAAACTGGCTAAGGAAAGGACCACAGGATGCATAGCCTTGGTTGCTTTGGCCAGGCCACAATGTGGCAACAGCTTCACGTGTGTGAGCGTATATCCCAGCAGGTTGATGTGATAGGGGAGAAAGCACAGGAGAAACACACCCAGCACTGAGTAAATAACCCTTAGAGTGTGCAGATGGCTGTGGCGGTTTCTGCGGCAGCGGTGTCTCAGCTTGCTAAGGACACTCAGCACCCGGCAGTAGCTGTAGAGGAGTAGAAGAGTGGGCAGCAGAAATGACCCCAGGGCTATGCCCAGGAATAGCAGGATAAGGGTGCGATGGCGTCGTGAGGACGGATCCAGCAGACAGGCGTTGTTCTGGTGAGAAGCCGCTAACCGCAGCGCAGGCAGACTCACACTGAGCCCCAGAACCAGGCACCAGATCCCTCCGCTCACCACCCGTGCGGCACGCAACCTGCGCAGTGTCGATGCCAGGGGGTGCACTACAGCAAAGTAACGGTCCACAGCAATGCACACCAGGAAGAAGATGCCCCCATACAGGCTGATGTATTTCAGAGTGAATGTGATCTGGCAGTAAGCTGGCCCAAGAGTCCAACTGGAGGTGTCCTCTGTCTTGGAGGACAAGGCTTGAGCCTTTTGGTGGTAGTAGTAGATTCTCAGAGGTAGAGAGATGACAAAAAACAAGTCAGTCGTCGATAGACTGGCCATGTAAATGGCCGTGCTGTTCATGGTACAGGGAGACAGACACAGTCTGCGCAGAACCAGACTGTTGGTGGCCACCCCCAGCAGGAAGATGACGCTGTAGGACACTTTGTAGAAGGTGAAGCGGTAGCTTATATCCACAGTACAGTTAGACAAAAGTGAGACTGGCTTGGCTGTCAAATCAGTCATATTCCACTGCTCCATGTCTCAAAATGATTTGACCACTTCCAGCACGTCAAATTGTTATGGTCTTATATCTGGAGGAGGGTTAGATCGGTTGAAGAGAGCATATGTGACGGAACATCTGCTGGAGCAGTTAAACGTGTAGTAAGTTAAAACTTAATCAAACAAAACATCATTTTTTTAAATTGAAATGCAAATTTGCTGATGACATGAATTCACTTCCATATATATTCTGCTCTATGTTATATAGAAAACAAATGAATTTTGCCAATAAATTTTTACCTGCAGCTTCCTGCTTGTAAAGAAACAAAGCAAACATTTGGTGTCATTACATGCATAAAGCCAACCGAAAAAGCACATAACTGATGTATTTCATTACATTTACAGATTAAATACACATTTACCAGAGCCCATAAAATCAGTCTTTTTTTTTTTTAATTGAGATTTTATAATTGAACTAAGTTTGCACTGCATAGGCAATCAGGTAAGCATTTTTCCGGTTGTAAAGGCAGAGTCTGATTATAGCTTTTTACAATTGTTTATTGTGTGTGATCGTGATTAAAGTTTATCTGTTTTTTCTTGCCAGCTCATCTATAATGTAGGTCATTAAAGAACCTATTCAGTCAAAAAAAATGACCATCAATAGAAGAATTTAAAAAAAAAAAAAAAAATCTTTCTAATATCTAAAAATTAACTTTAATTCTAATTTGGAAATAACTTTTCAAAATTAAAATAGGTGACAAATTCTCTTTCTCTTAGCATTATTATTAAGACATATGTTTTTATTTCTATGTAACCTGTCAGATTTAAAATAGAGGACCTCATCTTTAAATCTGTGCGAATATTACAAATTTTTCTGCAAAAGTTTGAGCTATTAATATGCTTAATTTAGAAAAAAAAAAAAGTACTTAATTTTACAGTTGCCAAACAACCAAAGAGACTATTTAAAGGTAGAATTTAATCACTCACCAGTAGCAGGATGGGAGCATTGTCAGTGTGATTAAAGGTATTTTTCCAGGTCAGCTGGTGTTTAGCCGTGGCTAGCTTGTCAGGATGCTGCAGTTGGGAATCTGCCCCTGACTGAAGCAGTTCACACCTAGACACTGACAGGTCAGGGTCTCTCTCTCTCTCTCTCTCTCTCTCTCTCTCTAGCCCTCTGTCGTGTTCTTCTGCTCCCACCCTTTTCTGCTCACATACCCTCTAATTTATAGCTGACTGATTACTTTTAATTACCTTTTTTAGAGGGTTACAAGAGTTCTAATCTCTAGTTTAGCCTACAGGTTGTCAGAATGTCAACTTAAAAATTTTTTCATTGACCTGAAATTTGTCAGTTTAACTTTCGTTTTTTTTGCAGGCGTTCTGGTAGGATCAGTCTGTACAACACCTTGTTAGGAACATACGTGAGTGATTAGAGTTAATCATAAACTGTAGCTCATAAAGTAAAAGCAATAACTCACTGAAACAAGGGGCTGTAAGCAGCAGTGCAACTTGCGTGTCAGTCCTTGAACACATAAAAATTAAAAATCCCTGTGAGTGCATACAAAGTTTTATTATTTGTATTTGTAATATGTTCTTGTGCTGTAATTTGCAGAACTTTTCTTATGGTTTGTATAAAATTGGTTTATCTTTTTGGGAAGTCGATCAGCAAATACTACTGACCAAATACTACTCTTCAAAAACCCCCTCTAGGCTGTTTTTATTACCCTTTTTCCCTCAAGAGGCAAGTTGTTTCTTGCCTGCTTTACTTTTACAGCCCTTTCACATCATTGCTGGTGAGGTGATGAGTCTAACCGTGTCAGTACAGACCCTGAGGCTGTCGACAGGTATGCAGCAGCGTTCAGTCTTGCATCACACAGCTTTCAGAAATATACACAGAAATATACACATCGTTGCTATGAGACTTATGTTTTCACACAGTGTGAGCCTGGATCTGGTCTAAATTAGTTTTTCAGGATTTCCAACAAATTTTAGGAACTTGGAAAATCTATATTGTGTGTGGGTTGAGTTTTTTACGGTTCCAGTGTTGTTGTATATGCAGAAATGATGACATTTTGACCCACTTTTGTTTTTCTAAAGACCATCAGTTTTGTTGAAACACTTTTAATTTATTACCAACACATGTAATGAAACAATTACTTTATAAATGTATTGTGCACTCAGGCGCCAACCAGAAATTTGCATCTGGATTGTTAGTACACATATGACTAACCAGTCTAGATGACTTATTTAGCTGGGAACTGTGAAATGGAAAAAAAATTCTTCCAAGATAGTACCAAGTATTTCACAACCTACTGCTTGATCAAACAAGTATTGAATTCCATACACAACACGTCAAAATGTTAAAAAAATATTTAATTCACTTTCAGAATGGGAATCAAAGCTTTTATAGAACATGATTCTCTAAAAACTTCTTAAAAACCTCAATACACATAAAAGAAATACTTGAAAACCGTACAGGGCAGTAGATGTAACGAGTTGTAATACTGGTTCAGCACTGTCAAATTAGGGTTTTTCTTAAAGGAGAGTCTTCTCTGTGAAAGAAGTTCTTTTTTGTGCAAAAGCCTACACACCTATTTTAAAATGCTTTGTGTTAGTGCCTGTTGTTGACTGAATCATTATCTTCCGGTCTAAAGTCTCTGCTGTGTCCAATAGGTGAGCCGGACTCCCTAGTAACCATTTTGTTTATGTTGTTTTCCCAAGGCACTCTGTTTTCACCCATGTCCTCTGATTTGAATCAAGTTTTGTCAGCCATACTCGCTTAAGTCAAATTTGTAGCTCACATTACCAAGCTGTCTTTACACCGTGGACTCATTGTCAAATATTTTGGGTCTCAGACTCTTCAGCGTCAAACTCTTGGGCGTTAAACTTGGGCTGCTTTGCGAGCTGTCCATCTGTAGTCTTTCGAATAGCCTGGCACCATTTTTCCATGCTGAAGACTTTCGTTTAATGGAGCTTTGAATGGCCTCTGAAGTGAAGTAGTAGACAACTGGATCAAAGCAGCAGTTGGTCACCGCTATGCACAGAGCGATGGGGTAGATGGTTCTTACAACATGTTCTGCAAAGCATCCCTTTAGGATTTTGGAGCGGACCAAGGTGTAGAAGATGAGATTCACATTGTAGGGAATGAAACAGAAGCAGAAGATGAGCAAATGCACAAAGACCATCCTCAGGATTTTTGCTTTGTTGAGGTTTCCTCCGCGGCTGATGGTTTTGGGGTTCCTCAGTGTCCTTAGCACCATGACGGAGCAGAACACATTTAACATCAGTGGGATAAGGAAGCCCGCAGTCTCAATAAACATCACCACCCACGAAAGCTCAGCCTTCCATTGTTTTTTTGAGTAGTTTTCAAAGCAAAATTGTGGCGTTGAGTTTACCGAGTCCGAGTTAGTATTGTTCGGTGAAGTGGTGTCCAAAAAGACCCCAGTGGTTATACCTCCAGAGAGAATGATCACCCAAACTGTAAGGCAAGCCAGCTTGGCATTTTTCCTCGTACGAATTGTTTGGGACCGAAATGGATACACAATTGCCAGAAAACGATCGACACTGATGCAGGTGAGGAAGAGGATGCTGCCGTACATGTTGGTGTAGAATAGGGCCACGGAGATTTTACAGAGCGCACTTCCAAAGAGCCAGTCACGTCTGATGAAGTACACAATCCGAAAAGGTAGGCTGAGGACAAAGAGAGAGTCCGAAACCACGAGGTTCATCATATATGTCGTGGTCTCGTTCCGTATCTTCAGCGTACAGCCAAAAATGTACACAGCCACCGCGTTGAAGGCAAGTCCGACTACAAACACCATGGAGAAAACCGAGGCGTAGAGTATATACTTGAAGTCGTCACTCTTGTTGCAGTCCGTACTGTTATCCATCTTTAAACCAGAGTGTACACTTACACTTACACAGTGAAAAGGTTGTCTTTACTCACAGTTAGTGTTCGTTATGTCATGAAAAAAGGTAGGTATACAGCAGCTCCTTGATATACCATCCAAAGTCCTTTCCATCTACGTGTCCTGCTGTGGCAGCTGTCCTGTATGTGCAGCGATGGTCATTTAAGTGGAGCTTTCATGTTTTCAGTCGTCCTCACAAGAGAAATGTATTAAAAGAGAAGAGTCGTGCTTTTTTTCCTTTAGCTCTGTGAACACTTTAGTGGGTCTCCACTTGTCTCGTTCTTCTCTGTGTTGTTGAAGTCCCAAAGGCACATGCTGATCGTCACTCTGCTCCTGCTAGATTGTAAATCAGAAACCTCACAGCAGCCTGGATGGCAGAGCCTCAGAGCAGGCTGTCGAAACACTGGGAGGAGCCACCGCTGGGGCCAAAGTCCTCCCATTCAAATATCTTTCATTTGCTTTTGCAAATAAAAAGCATTTGAGTAATGGAACAATACGATGTGTTCTGTAATTTTCACATTTCAGTAAGATAAGTTTTAGTAAGTTTTTTGTTGCGTGTGTGAGATTGTCCTTGCAGCCATAGGGTTCTTTTCATCATCTTCCTGAAACATCAACGCATTCATCAGGAGATTTTCTTATTTGTTTAATAGCACAGTGCATATTTTTGTCTTTCAGTGCTCTTACTAGTGTCATTTGGAGTATTTTAAATAAATAAAAAAATAAGAGCATGACTCATCTGTAGTTGGATGTATTATGTAATGTTACAATGACTTTGTTCCGACCTGATAATCAACTGTGAGGATAGATAACCACTGATAGATGTCAGTGAATGCTCTTATCCAAATGTACTTTTGAAATGTTGGTGGCGTAAGCAGGGTGTGGCAAGCATGATGCATGAATGTACCATAAGCCATACTTACAAGTCCATACTTGCAGTTACTGTGGGAGCTGCTGAGTTGTAAACCACTCCTCACTTCCCTGTATGAGCTCATATCAGTTTGCTTTTTCATTGGTGTGAAGGTTGTGTGCTGAGATTCACATGCAACCTTCACTTTCATTGTCTTTTCATCTTGATTTAGAATTGTGCACGTTAACATAGATTTAACTTTTTTTGGTATTTAGAGAAAATGTATTTTTAATTTGAAGTTATTATTTGTTTAACGAGCTTAACGAGTCAGTGAAATGCATTCAGAGTCAGACAGGATACAGTAGGGTGTGTGCTTGGGTCAACATAAAATGAGGAACAGATTTATAATACATGTATAGATTTGACTTGTCAGTTGGCTGTTTTGCAAGGGAAATTTCACATATAAAATACCTCTAACATCATTTGTGCACATGTCTTCTACTTAATATACCAGAAAAAAACAAAAAGGAACTAATTGCCTGATCAAGACATGATCTCCAACCTAACAGGATTATTATATTACATTATTATGTGATTGCCAAATGAAATAATTTCTTTTTGCACCTTTTTAAAATTCTTGCTTGAATGAAAGGAAAATGAAAGTTGTGATTGGGAGGATATAAATGGAAATGGTTAAATATAAAGTAAATGTTTGTATCTCTGCAGGGCTCCCCACTGTTTGAGCTTCTGAAACAGGAACATGAGAGTGGAGGAGCAGAGCAGGTGGAGACCCCAGCTAATTTCAGTCAACCGCTGCAGCACAACCACACCGCAGCCGACCTGTGAGTCATCCCACGGCTTTCGATCAGTTTGTCTTTAGATTTTGAAAGAACCCCAAACAATTCTGAAACAACTGTGACTAATCAAAACAGCACAGCCTTGATGAATACGTCATAGATGAGCAGATAAGCATCAGTAATATTTTGTTAAATTCCACAGCCCCCCCCCCCTTTCTTTCTCTTTCTTTTTCTTTGATTTTTTTTGGGGGGGGGGAGCTTTGAGGAAGAGCTTCTTTTTGTTTTACCCGTCCATTTAAGGTTCGTGGTTAGTGGAATGTTTCATGTTTATTGACATAGGAAACTGGTTCCTGTGCTCTTCCCGCACAGATATTTGTCCCCCATGCGCCCAGGCCTGCGTGTATTACCTCCTGAGTCCAGCTCTCAGACTTCCTCTCAGCCTGCCTCACAGGCAACCAGCCAACCTCCACGACCCCTGAAGTCCAACTCTCTCAGCCTCTTCTATAAAAAATGTAAGTCACTGGTAGAGTTTGCACTAGTCAAAAATAACTGAGAACTCTGGATAAATGGTGGTAGTGCTGCCTAGTAATAAAGTAATCTTTTAAAGTAGTAATGTTGTGACGGATGGAGTAAATAATGGGCAAATAACAAGTTAATAGGAGAAAATATTAATGCAATTGTATAAAATAACATTGTTTGATATTTTCTTTAAAGTATTGCACACACCATCCAGTGTCCCCACATTTTCATTAAACAACATTTTTAATCTTATATTATTATTGTAACATTTTTATTAAGATAAGAGGTTCAATTCATTATTCTATCACACTAGATGCTCTATTTCTCTGGTTTTGTCTCTCTGTAGTGTACCGCTTGGCCTATACAAGGCTGAAGATGCTCTGCTCCTACCTACTGTCCTCCCACCCTGAGTTTGAGCCCATAATATGGACTCTGTTCCAGCACACCCTGCAGCATGAGTACGAGCTGATGAGAGACCGTCACCTCGATCAGGTAAGTTGGAAATAAGTTGCTCTCACTATTTGTTTCTGTCCCTCGTCTCCTGTTATTGCCCTCCTCTACTTTTCTTATTTATTTTTCTCTCCTAAATACGTTGTATTGTTCCTGTAGTTGATGATGTCTGCCATGTATGCCATATGTAAAGTGAAGAGCGTTGATCTGCGCTTCAAGACCATTGTTACAGCATACAAAAACATGGCCAACACCAGCCAAGAGGTAAAGCAGCCTGTTACAGTTTCCATAAAAATTCATTCAGTCGGCTGAAGCTTTGCTGATGTAATCGAGTTTCATGTAGAACTGTAACAAAACCCTTTGAATGTTGCAGACCTTCAAGCACGTGTTGATCACTGAAGGCCACTACGACTCCATCATTGTCTTCTACAACCAAGTGTTTATGCAGAAGCTGAAAACAAACATCCTGCAGTATGCTTCTACCAGGGTGAGCTACATCTCCAGTAGTCATTCACATAAAAAAAAAAAGTATTTCTACTAGTTCTCTCATTGTTTCTGCTGCTGTTTTCTTTTCTAGCCTCCGACACTCTCGCCAATCCCACAAATACCCTGCAGCCCCTACAAGTTCCCTAATTCGCCTCTGCGTGTGCCCGGTAGCAACAATGTTTACATCTCTCCTCTGAAAAGCACGCGCATGTCTCCTGGTATCATGACCCCTCGCTCCAAGTAAGAAACTGTCATTCAGCGCTACTCCTAAAGTAGTATGATATTATAGAATGGTTTCAAATGAAGGCCTGTTTGTTTTGTACATTACTTATTGGCTTTTTTTGCCCTCACAGAATGCTGGTGTCAATCGGCGAATCATTTGGGGTATGTTCATCTGTAGTTTGCACTGTAGTCCTAGAAAGTTAATTATGTTCATCTGGTTGCTTCGTCCAGATGTACAAAATCAACTTTCTGGTATTTTCTTACTTGGGTTATCAAGCATGCATCAAAACATTTTGCTTTGTAGTGTAACAAAGGGCTGTTTTGATCTCTCAGCAGCTGCAGTGCCAGTTATTTGTTTCCTCACTCACTCTTACTTCTGTTTTGTCTTCATCTGCAGCCATCAAATCGCTTCCAGAAGATCAACCAGATGGTCAACAGCAGTGATCGATCCCTAAAGAGGACTCTGGATCACGGCTCCACGCCAAAGCCTCTGAAGAGGTTACGATTTGATGTGGATGGGCAAGATGAAGCTGACGGCAGGTTGGTCACGAATGGTGCTTGTGTGCCAGATTATATTACCAACCTGATTAGGGGGACCAGGTGGCCGACTTCATGTGGGGCAGCACAGCATTTTTGCACCATTATCTCATCTCATATGAGACATGATTTACTATTTTAACTGGCTGTAGTTTTCATAAGTCAAAGCATCACTCTCACAAAATCACAAGAGTCAAAAATAGCCAACCAGTGGCTTCGTCTCTCTTAAAAGCCAAAGATGATTAGCTGACAGAACAGCAGCTGAAATAACAGTTTACAGTTACTGTGAAAAAAAGGGTATGCACACATGTACAAAAATCAGAAAAAACAAACTTTAGCTTCTTTGTATGTGTGAAAAGTTTATAAAATTGCATTCAGTTACAGTAGACCATAATTGTCCTTCACATGATAGATGTCAAATCTTTAAACAGTACTCTGTGTGTAGACTTTAGTTTTTCAGACTACCTCTCTGTGGGCTCATTATACCAACAGCACTACATCACAAAAGTGACATATCTGCTGGAGCAAGCCACAATTTGGTTTTCACCTCTCACTTTTTGTAACCTTGAACAGGTGCCACTGCTTGTTTAACATGATTGTGTAATTCATTTTTAATTAATTATTTACTCTAGTCACTATTTTAATGACTTCTCCCATACCAGTGCTGATGTGGAGGTTTTGTCTCAGTGGCGACACCTATTATTACGTAAAACACTGCAGCGAGTACTCGTAAATGGTACAAAGCTGTGGTGACGTCACTGTTTGACCAGTGCAGCAAGTATAATGGGCCCATTATTGTCACACATTGTCCATCATCGTCCCACAGGAACACACTCTTTGACCTACATTAAGGGCCTACATTGTCTGCACCAGTGCAAAACCCTCTTTTGACTTTAAAGAACGAGTGTCAGGTTTTGCTCCAGAGGCACAGCGTCAGTTTTACAACTGAAAGGTGTAGGCTCAGTATTTTTGTTGCATTTGTTGGAGTTTCCCCTTCAGACTTCTAAATTTTGGGAGCATGATATGGGAGCAGTGGTTAACACTGTTGCCTCATAGTGAAAATGTCCTGTGTTAAATTCCCTTTGCTGGATGCGGCCTTTCTGTGTTGCATTGCTTGTTCTTCCTCCCTTGAGTGAGTTCTCGCAGTACTGCAGCTTCTTCATGGGAGAAGGAATAATTGCTCATCATGTTGTGTTACTGGCACAAACCTGCTGTGCAAGTGGTTTTTGCCAGGCCTGCGAGACTTGTTCACTTCACTCATGCGTTAAAACGCAGACATATAGTTAAATTTATTGTGTTCTTCCTTTATATCCCTGCAAATAGTCAGATGGCGAAAACGGCTGTTCATAAAAAGCCAAACAAAAGACTAATACATATATTTCTTAGTCTTTTTCTTTAGAAGCTGCATATTCATTGTTCAAGACAAAGTAATCAGTTACAAGCACTATTAGCGTCACTTGATGAACACTTATTTACAGATATGCACGACGGCACATTCCAGTGTCCCCAAAGTGCCACTGCACTACTTAAAAACAACAACATACATTCGCCATTCATTTTGAGATCAGCTTCTACAATTAATATGTAAAATTTGTGTTTTCACTGTATGATTCTGCAGTATGAAGAAGGATTTCATTAAAGCTTTCTTTATTTTATCTAATTTACAGCAAATCTGGAGGAGATTCTACACTGATTCAGAAGCTTGCAGAGATGAGTAAGTATTTGTATCAATAAAAGACTTCAGGGGCTAAGAAAACCCCATCGGGCTAAAAAAACCCCCATCAAGCTAAAAGTGTCTGTCAAAAACTACAGTTCCTCCAATGCCTACTTGAGGCTGTCTTCGAAAACGAGTAAATCCTTATAGACTCAATGGTCCCACGTATATATAAAAATATATAATATAGACTGGACCATATACGTGGACTGTTGATTCTTGATCTAGAAACCCTTTGTGTGACATCATGCTGGCTCCATCCATGTCATAGTCTGCAATTTAGCTATTTAGACTGATTTTCATGACTTTTGTTTTCATGTAGGCTCCACTCGCAGTCGCATGCAGGAGCAAAAGATGAAGGAGGATGCTGAGTCGAGGATGGAAGAACTCTGAAATCTATTCAGCTGACCTGCACTGTTTGTCACAATGTGAACGTTACTTTCTGTTCACACCTGAAGTGAAACACACCTGTTTTTTGTACATTTAAAAGTGCTATTTTATTTTTTATTTAACTTTGAGGAGAATTTTGTGAATATAGAGGATGTTCACCTTTTTTGTTGATGCTTTATCTTAGTGTTTTTAATGAATTAGGGTTGTGTCAGTGACTTTCATTAGAATTCAACTTGTTGGAGATTAAGTATGTTTGGTTTTAAGTATTTCAGTACTATTAGTTCCTCTTCACTCATGTTTTAAGTAGTCTGGATAGTTTCTGACACACACTGCTGGTTTTCTCCGCCTCAAGCATAATGTCACATTCAAGTGTTAAATCATGGTTACTCTGTAAAGAGGAGTAAATATCAGCCTCAAAGAGACATCCGAATGTCTTTTAATGTAGTGTTTTTACTGTTAAAGTAATAATTTCAGTTGGCAGCGCATATAATGTCTTCTTAAGTTGGTGTCATAAAATGAGTAGGAAAATTGAATTTGTTTTAAAAACCTGTCGAGTTGCATAAAAATGTCTGACATCCTGTATAGCTGACAAGATTTCTGCACCACTACTTTATCTGAGCCACAATTTTCATACGAACACAGTCAAACTAAACAAAAACAGTCATTTTCATGTTTTCATTGAACACACCGACTGGAAAGGAACACCTAACATCAGTAACTCGTTTAACACCAACAACCTTTACCAGATGTTTCTTGCTGCTTATGAGACAACTGTGAGAAAACTTGAACAACTCTCACTTTAAACCAGTTTAAATTCATCGGTGATTCTGTGATGTTGTCATTGCTTTGTATTCTTTTGTTGCATGAGTCAGACACTCCTAGTTGAGGTCAGCTGCTGTCTTGACTTCTTTAGTAAAATTTCTTGGTATAAGTTTGAATTGTTACCTAAATTCTTCCAACCCAGCCTCACAGCAAAAAGGCAGCTCCAAGCCATGATGATCCCTCCTCCATGCTTCACAGTGGAGATTTTTTTAAACAAAATCTCTTCCTTGCATTTCTTTCCTCCAGATGTAGTTGTGTGCATTTTGCCAAAAGATTTAGAACATTGAACATTTAGAACACTAATTTAGAACATTGTCCCAAAGTCTCTCTTTCTTGAGAAAAGCAGACACTTTCAATCACCTCAATAGTGACACCTCACAGAGTAGTTTTTGCTTAAGTCGGTGGTGTCTATTCTGTGTGGTCAGTGAAAGCATGAGAAGTACAGTTGTTTTTGTATATTTAGTGAAATATCTTTTGTCTATAATTTTGACATGGCTGAAGATCATACTATGCTTTATGAGTTATCTAAGGATAAAAATCCCTGTAATTCAGGTGCAAGTTTTTCTTCTCACTGTAGTTTCAGATGATTTCCCTTCGGTTTAATGTGTAGTTTTATGGTAACTTTTGCTTTCTTTTTGGGATGGTTAATAAATGCAAATAAAGGGGTTATTTGTTATGAGTTAAAGAACTATGTTTTCTATATAATTTATACACATTAGATTGGCTGTTGTCATTTTTGCAAATGGGGATAGGAGAATTCTTAGAAAAGGAGGGAAAATGAAGACACTAACTAATTTTAGAGTGAAATGTGATTTATTGTACTGAAGTGTAGTACATACAGGTCACCACAGAGATCAGCCATGTGTTTTCATTCAGCATAGAGTAGCCAACGGCGGTGTGCAGTGACCACCTGATGGAGTAAAGAGCACCATTGTGCGTTCTCATAATAGACTCTCACGTCCCTGTGAAGGTACCTTCAAACTACTCATGGAGGACATGTTATTGGGCAGTTTAGGTTTGGTTTGGTTTGCTTTGGCTGTGGGGAAAATAAGATTTTAGTACCATTTTGGAAATGGGTAGATGTTTTTAATGAACTGCAGAATATTTGTTACTTCTTGTTCAGCTTGATCTTGAAAGTCGTGTCTTAGATCTCCTCAGTGCTAACATGAAAGCTCAAATAGATTATAGTTTAGGGCATTTAGACCAAACCAGAACAGTCCTTTTTCTTTACCAAATTCTGCTGTAATTATGAACCAATAAATACTAAATCTTTGACCAAAAAAATCGACCTTGTGTTTATTCCTGTTCAACCAGAAGAACAGCAGTCTCAGTTATGAGCTCCTCTTAAAGTCTACAGAGGTAGTTTTGCTCCCTCTGCTGTTCAGAATTATGTTTGCAAGAAGCTGAAGTCAGTCCGGCTTCACTGTTAATCAGTTAATCAGTGTGCCAGACTAGTCAAACTCCAACTTTCTAGCACTGTACAGAAGTTTAACTACACATTTAATCCTTGAGATATCCTAAAATAAGAAAAAGAAGTTCATTCTCAACAGTATGTCTCAGTCTTTTCTACGTGACAAAGAAATCATCTTGTAGCCAATGATATAAAAGTGTTTTCTCTGTGCTGCTAACAGGATGATTAATTCTAACAATCATTTTACATCATGTATGACTACACATTAAAACTTGTTTGACCATCATTTAAACATAGCACATACTTTCTTTTACGAGTGTAGTACCATCAGCTGCTTGGTAGACATTTTTGTAGTAAAGGGATGTATTTCTGTTTGTTTCTAGGGGCGATCTTGGCTCAAGAGTTGGCAGTTCGTCCTGTAATTGGAAGGTTGCTGGTTCGAGCCCCAGCTCCGACAGTCTTGGTCGTTGTGTCCTTGGCCAAGACACTTCACCCGTTGCCTACTGGTGGTGGTCAGAGGGCCTGGTGGTGCCAGTGTCTGGCAGCCTCGCCTCTGTCAGTGCACCCCAGGGCAGCTGTGGCTACAATGTAGCTTGCCATCACCAGTGTGTGAATGACTGAATGTAGTGTAAAGTGCTTTGGGGTCCTTACAGACTAAGTAAAGCGCTATACAAATACAGGCCATTTATTTAAAGTAAACGAAATAACAAATTTGGACCAAAGCCATGAGAGCACACAGTGTAGTTGGTGCTATGAGTTTAGCAGCAATATACAGAGAATGCTGCCAAAATCTCTATAAACATGATCAGTGTAAAATCAAGGGAAACTTTACGTGTTTCAAGACAGTAATTATAATGTGCATTTTTAATGAATGGACAAAATTTGACTTCCAGGAAAAGAATTAAATCAGGCCCGTGAAAATAATTTGTAAATGTTTAACTTGCAGCTCCTTGTTTTTCCCACTGCTCCTCGCAGTTCCTCTGGGAGAAATGGTGACAGCTGCTGCGTGTTCAGTAACAGCTGCTTTAATTGTGCCATGGTGCTGTTTCCAATTGAGAGACCGGAATTAATTTCTGTTTGAATGCAGTCACAGTTTGGTTTGGGCCCAGCCAAGCATAAAGTACTTTGAACCGGTTACGTTTTAATTGGCCTAGCCCCGAGGGCCTTTGAAATTTGTTATTGAGATTGTGTATGTTGATTTTCAGTAGTCAGCCGATAGCACATGATCAGAAGACTACGGAGTTCTCAGTTCTCCTCTTTTGGAATTATTGTGCAATCTACCACTATCTTCATCCCTGAAGTTTCAGTAAATCTGCTTCTGTTTTCGATTAAGAGCCACCACTCAAAATCGTGTTGTTTTGTCATTGGGAATGGAAAACCTAACGGTAAGGAGATTTTTATTGGCTCATGGCTTTGAATTTGTTATTCGATATGAAAAAGTAGTTGCAGGTTAAAAAAACAAAAACAAAAGCAAATCTAACCCTGCTGTGCTTCATATAAGCTCGAACCAGCTTTAAAAAAAAAAATGGAATTCTATGTTTTACTAATGTTTGTGTTCATATATGTCATGCATTTCTAAGTCAAATCTTTCCCTATTTGCATGTTTTTTTTATTCCTAGTATATCTTGCCATTTTATCAAAGGATCAGTTGAATCGGGTATTTGGCCTCAGTGCCAGAAAATCTTGACAGAACACGAGAAAAGCTTGCCCTCAGACCTTTGTTCACTTCGTAAGCCTTGTGGTTAAAGCTTTTAAAGTCTATTTTAAGCAAACCATGATTTTTTTTTCTCAAATCTAACCAAGTAATTTTATTGTCTAAACATAATCAAACAGCATAAAATGGTTTAAAATCAAAGACTTCCAGTGTGTGAAACTGAGACTGCTGCTGACTTTCCCAATCTGTCCTGCAGCCAGAGCAATGGCGAGAGATTATGAGCAAGAAGATGCGGTTCTCTCCAGAGCTCATCAGTGCCATTCAGGAGGGGAAAACAGCGCTGCTGTGCGGACTGTTGAAGACAGGTGACGGCATCACCCGCCAGCTGGATGAGTCTGAGGATCGCCAGTGGAGGGAGGCCCTCAACCTCTCCATCCGCTTGGGCAACGAGGATGCCATGGACGCCCTCCTGCAAGGAGTCAAGTTTGACTTCCGGCAGATTCATGAGGCTCTGCTAGTCGCCGTGGACACCAACCAGCCAATAGTAGTGAAGCGTCTCCTGGACCGCTTGGATCAGGAGAAGGGGAACAAGATGGACGTACGATCCTTCTCTCAGGCCATATTTGATCGTTCTGTTGACAACTCTCAGTTTGCCCCTGGTGTGACCCCTCTGACTTTAGCCTGCCAGAAAGACCTGTACGACATTGTTACCATGCTCACCCAGAAAGGCCACGTCATCCCGTGGCCACATAAGATCTCCTGTGCCTGTTTGGAGTGTTCTAACGGCCGGCAGTATGACCTGCTGAAGTTCTCCCTGTCTCGCATCAATACTTATCGTGGCATTGCCAGCCGTGCCTACCTGTCCATCACCTCTGATGATGCCATGCTCAGCGCCTTCAGTCTCAGCAAAGAACTCCGTAAGCTGTCGCAGAAAGAGCCAGAGTTCAAGGTCTGAGGAGATTCATAGGTATTCCTGCTCACTATTCACTGTTGGTGTCTCAGTTGCTTCATGACTCACCTGTGGTTAATTTCTCCTACAGCCTCAGTACCTGAGCCTGGAGCAGATCTGTCAGGAGTTTGCAGTGGAGTTGCTGGGCATGTGTCGCAACCAGAGTGAGGTATCCACTATTCTGAACAGCTGTGGAAATGAAACTCAGGATTCCTTGGATGAGCAAGCCTTTGAGGAAGGAATCCCCAGCTTGTCTCGCCTGCGGCTTGCAGTCAACTACAACCAGAAGCAGGTAGCGAGAATTAGAAACTGATGCCAACCGAAGACAGGTAAGATAAGAAACAATCAATTCCTGACTTCTCTGTCTCTGTTTCTCTCTGTTTGTGGCAGTTTGTGGCGCACCCAATCTGCCAGCAGGTTCTGTCCTCTATCTGGTGTGGGAAACTGGAAGGCTGGAGAGGTAGCAGAACGGCCTGGAAGCTGTTTGTCTCTGTGGGAATCTTTCTTACCATGCCCCTTCTTTGCCTTGTCTACTGGATTGCACCGAAGTCAAAGGTCACACACTCTGTAGTAGCAGGTTGATATTGGATATACATAAAGATGTCATGTGAGGTATTATTTCAATTCTCCTTTGACTGTGTTGTTTGTTCCCCAGCTGGGAAAGCTAGTAAGAATTCCTGTGATCAAGTTTCTTCTTCACTCTGCATCCTACCTGTGGTTTCTCATTACATTACTTGGGGAATCGATAACCATGGAGCTATATCGGGACACGTTTGCTTCCCGGCAGCAGAACCTTCTGCACAGCTCCTTCCACATGGTGTGGGTGGTCGGTAGGTGTACTTTCTCTAGTTTTAACTTTTAAAAATAGACAACAGCCATTAGGTGTGAACTGGGTTCAGATTGTTCTGTTTCTTAAAGGATTCTTCTGGTATGAGTGTAAGGAAGTGTGGATCGAGGGGCTTCGGAGTTACTTCCTAGACTGGTGGAACTGCTTGGACGTGATGGTGCTCAGCATGTACCTGGCATCTTTTGCGTTACGTGTGCTTATCTTGCTCAAAGGTTTCTTCCTCTGCCATGATCATGATGGCACAGAGGAGTGTGTCTACTTCACCCAGACTTGTAAGGGAAAAAAAATCAGTGCATTCATCCAAAATGAATGTCACAAATCTTAATGCTCAATTGTTTGTTTTGTTTGTTTGTTTGTTTTGTTTTGACTATGTGAAATTGTCTTGCAGCACGTGACAATTGGCACCAAGAAGATCCTCAGCTGATTGCCGAGGTGCTCTTTGCAGTGACCAGCATGTTAAGCTTCACACGACTGGCATATATCCTGCCAGCCCACGAATCTCTGGGAACACTACAGATCTCCATCGGAAAGATGATTGATGATATGATGAGGTCATTTATATCTGATTCCTTATATTTTTACATCTGAATATACAGAACCAGAAGTATGTGAATGTTATTTTCTGTTTGTTTTTTTTTTTTTGTTTTTTTAGATTTATGTTCATACTGATGATCATTGGCACCGCCTTCCTTTGTGGTATCAACAACATCTATGTTCCTTATGTCATTTCTCCAAATCTTGGCAGGTAAGAGTAGAGAGAGTTTGAGAGACTTTTAAATCATCTTTTCTGAAGGCAGTAAAAAGTATTTCTAATTTAAATGATCTACAGAAATGTGATAATTAAAACTAGCCCTTATAGTTAATATCTAAGCTCTCAACGCTTGTTAATATTATGGGATATATATATATATATATATAAGGGGTTTGGGTTTTTTTACTCTATTTTTGAAGCTTAAGTTATCAGGTGCTATCTTCTGAGAAAGTGCTAAGTTGCGCATAAATGAAATACAATAATTTCTCCAACTAAAACCTGAGCACAGACTTCCCGTCAATCTCAAAGGAACTCATACTTATCAAGCCACATACAGCGAATGTATAAAGTGTACACATCCCTGTTGAAATAAATGGTAAATGGCCGGTATTTGTATAGCGCTTTACTTAGTCCCTAAGGACCCCAAAGCGCTTTACACTACATTCAGTCATCCACCCATTCACACACACATTCACCGGCAACCTTCCGATTACAAGACGAACTGTAATTTTTGTCATTAAAAAAACGATCCAAATAAATCATTTAAAAGTGTTTCCCAGCTTTCATGTGACCTATAACCTGTACAGTTCAATTGAATCACATCTGTTAGTGAAGGGAGTCTACCAACATGCTACATCTTGACTTGGTTGTCCACTTTTTTCAGCTTCTGAGGACATTTCTTGTGCACAACCATCTTCAGGGTAATTTTCTACTGGTGAAGCCATTATCTTTTTGATTTGCATGCTTAGAGTCATTGTCATGTTAAAAAGGTAAAATTCCTCTTCATCTTCAGCTGTCTGGTAGACTCCAAAAGGTTTTGGGCCAAAAGTGACAGGTGTATGGAACTGTAATTACCTCCACCTTGACTAAAGCCCTGGTTTCAGCTAAAGAAAAGCAACCTCAAAATGATACTGCCACCACCTTGCTTCACTGTGGGTATGATGTTCTTTTGGTGATGCATAGTACTTTTTTTGGTACCAAACATACCAAACCTTTTTTTTTTTTGTCTTTATCAGAAAAGGCTTCCATTTTGCAACCCTACACCATAGTCCAGACATAAGGAGAACACAGGATATTGTTGTCACATGTAGTATACAACAAGGACTTGCCAGTACTGGAGCTTCAGCTCCTTTAGTGTTGCTGTAGGTCTCTGGGCAACTTCTCTGACCAGTTTACTTCTTGTCTTTTCGTTCATTTTGCAACAAAGTCCAGTTCTTTGCAGTGTAATTATTGTCCTATTTTTTCCCTCTACTTTTTGATGGCTGTCTTCTCTGTGTTCAATGAAATTTCAAATACTGTGAAAACATTTTTTGTACCCTTCTTGCAACAGATACCTTTCAACAATGAGATCCTTTTGAGGCTTTGCCCTTTGCAACCCGTGGCTTTGGCTGAAGCAGGCAACTGAGTAAATCTCAGAGAAATCCTCTTAGGACAGCTGAACTTTATTTGGGATTAACCAGAGTCTCTAATTGATGACAGCTGTGTACCCAAGAAGACTCAAAAGATGCTTCAAAGTCCTAGATTATTGGTGTACACACTTATGCAATAAGCCTACTGGACTTTTGTAATGTATATTTTCCCTAACAGATTTGTTTTCCAATTGAATTGTACAGGTGATATATATACCATTAAAGGTGGGAAAAAATTGTATTAATTGCATCATGAAAAAACAGCATTTTAACACTTTCTGTATCCACTGTTCAGTATATCAGTGTCCCTAATTAAGCTGAGTGGATTTCTAGCAGACAGCTCACCGGGGGAGTCACCTGTCATTCAAAATACTCATGCCCCATAAAAATGCACAACTTAACTCTTAAAACAGATAAGTTATAAAAACATTCACCCTTTTGTTCTGCACATCTTGGCAGTTTTGGGCAATTGGCACTGGCTTTATTGTTCAACCCCCTGATAGTATAGCTTGATTATAACTTGTCTTGTTTTGTTTTTTTAAATAATAAAACAACGCTCACATCATGCCTGTGCTTTCTTCACTTTCACAGGTTTAATGAGACCTTCCGCTTCCTATTCTGGACCATGTTTGGCGTTGTAAACCAGGACTATGTGGACATGCCAGAGTTTGTGTTTGCAGAATTTGTAGGAAGGATCCTGTATGGTATCTTCACTCTTGTCATTGTCATTGTCCTTCTCAACATGCTTATTGCCATGATAACAAACTCCTTTCAGAAAATTGAGGTAAAGAATTACCATCCTCCTGTGTAACGTCTACAAAAGCGCTCCCCCCCCCCCCCTCTGGGATGTGCACAGACCGATGTGCATTTATTTTAATTCAGGATGATGCTGACGTTGAGTGGAAATTTGCCAGGTCAAAGCTGTACCTCAGCTACTTCAGAGAGGGCCTCACGATGCCTGTGCCTTTCAACATCATCCCCTCCCCCAAAGCCATTTTTTACATCCTGAGGTGAGCTGCAAAAATACAGATTTTAAGCTAGAAAAACAGCCTTTTATTCTGATTTTTAAATTTTTTTTTAAATATATATTTTTTTAAATTCCATTCAAGGGGCATCTTTAGACGAATCTGCTGCTGCTGCTGCACTTGTTCCTCTGAGCAGAAATATCCCCCCATAGCCTCTATAGTAAGTGTGTATGAATTTGATTTTATCAAAAGAATATATTATCTTTTACATTTTACTTAATGTATGTTAATTATACTCTATATGGCATTTAACATGTTTTATGCTATCTGTATTCTTTAAAAAGTCTAATGATAAGGGGTCTGAAGATGGCCAGTTATCGTACCGTCAGCAGGTGATCAGGGCACTGGTGCAGCGCTACATTGAGTCAGCTCGCAGGGAGTTTGAGGAGACCAAGAGGAAAGGTAATGACTCTTTCAGTAAGCACTTGATTTGTTTTTGTAGAGAGGATATATCCTATATGGAAAAAGTATTGGGCCACACCTCTTAATCTTAAGTTCAGGTGTTGTCAGTTCCATTATCACAGGTGTATAAAATCAAGCATCTTGGCATGCAGTCTGTCTTTACAAACAAAAGAGGAAAGAATGGATCATTCTAAAGAGGTCTTTGTGCCTCTAAGTGCAAAAAAGTCTCCAGTGATCTGCTGACTCAGTAACACCAGAGCTCCAAACCTTCTCTTACATTAGCATCAGCACAAAAACTGTGTGTGAGAGCTTCATTTCATGGTCAGGCACCTTTTGTTGATCTAATGTTTCAGTCCATATAGTGTGTAATTTGACTTAATCTTGCTTTACTACTGACAAAGAGATTAAGGCTTGGGTTCCCAGAAAATGGATTATATTCTATATATCAGCTCTATGATTTTAGCAGGTTTTCTTTTCGTCTTCTTTTTTAAGCACTGGTTTCAGTTTTAAGTAAATTATGAATCATTAAAAAGCTTGTGGTGTGACTAAAGTGTTTTCTTCCCTCAGATATTGGAAATCGAATGACTGAGCTAAATAAAGTGGTCGCCAGGATGCACAACGATCTGAAAGTCGCCCAGCAGTATGCAATGGATGATGGACAGGATACAAGCGATGCACTGACCAAGAATGGCTCCTCTGTACTGGGGAAATACATCATTGGTGCCAAGAACAATTTCAGAGGTTTTAACACCAGACAAGATGACAAATACACAGCTCTTAAGGTGACTGTGCACAGCAATGAGGAAAAGCTGGATAAAGAAAAGTTTGAAGCACAGATGGAATCAGACATTCAACAGAATGAGGTGGATGAATGTAGAGACGAGGGACAGTTTCCTGACTCTGTTGTGGTGAAAATGGAGGAAGGCCGAGCTCAGGCTGAACAAGAGGAAAAGAAGGAAATTAAGTCAGACGAGAAGGAGAAAGCAGCCAAAAGTGAAATTAGTGTAAATAAAGTGAAAGAGGAGAAAAAAGGAGGAAACGGTTTTAACACAGAAGAAACGGTGAGTGATGAGGCCACGAACGAAGAGGCAGAAACCCTAAGTGAAGGAGGGATGAACAAAGAGGGAAGAGTGACGGATGAACACATGACCTCTGCACATGCCGAGAGCATCGAAGTGAGTGAAACCAAACAAATAATCAGCAAGTTCAATCACATTGAGCTGCAAGAAAAAAAAGCAGCACAACCGAGCTGGATGAAGGGAAGAAAGCCTGAGCATAATGTAGCAGAGAAGTCTCACAATGAGAAGAGCAATGAAAAACCTGAAATGAAGAAAATGATTCCTTCACCTACAGGAAGCAGCAGCTCCCAGGACACGGGCTTTGGTTCCCAAGAAGGGGAAGAATCGATTGATGGCACACCAGTGAGACCTTAACCTTTGAGGTGACCTTGCTGCCTCTTTGGTCACTTTATGCAATATCTGATAAGATGTTTTGCACCGAGTCTGCAGTTGAGCAGTTTTGAGATGTCCACTTTTTCCCCATGTCTTAAAAAGTAAACAAAGCATAAGCAGAGAAACTGTCAGTTTGCATGCAAGATATTTTCCACTACCTAAAAACATTTGCTTTTATTCATTCATCTTTAGATAGACTACATGACAAAATGTTTGGCAATTTCTAAGCCCAAGGATGAAAACTGTAGAGGCTTGCCAGCAATGCTTTAGAGCTTCTTCGTATCTTTAGAAAACCCCTCCTTAAATGTGTTGCAGTTTTTGTGTAGTATAGTTGAAAGTTTTAATAAATGAGCTTTAAGGATGTTTAAGTGCAGATGTGTGTGTAGCAACTGTAGCTCTCTGGATACCTGTGCACAAACTTGTGAAATGTGTTTCTCAAAACCCAGAAGCTTCTGAGCTTGCTTTCATCTCCCAAGACGATTTCATTTCATTTAGATTGTTAGTTATGTTATTTATCAGAAAGACAGACTGCTGTCAAAGTTTTCAATTTACAGTCATTGAAATAAAAGTCTGTCTTAAACAGTGTTGCCTCCTTTTATTTCCATCAGGCAGCTGACCTATACCCGTTGCTACATTGTGACAATACAGGTCTCAGCTTGCTTTATACATATTACTCCCATGAGGTCTCATGCAGGAACACACTGGCTCATTAATTCACCACCTGCAGCAGCATCGGTCCCATGGCACATATGCAAACTCTTGCACTGGAAAAATCACATTGCTTATGACCTTTTCTATCACAATGTCTCCTTAAACTTGGTTTTTGTGTTCTCATCAGCCCAACCGAAGCCCAGCGCTGCTGTCCAACAGGTTTTGATGTCTTGTAGCAAAATCCAAAACTTGTATGCAGTATCTTTGAAAATAATTCTGCTGAAGCTCAGACCATTGGATAATGTTTTATTTTCCATTCATCTAAAGTGCAGGTGAACCTGAATTCATTAATGTAACCCACCTGAAGCTAAAAGAAATATAAATTCATTATAACCTATTAATTCTATACAAAACATGCATGCTCGGCTTCATGATGTAAAAAAACAAAAAACAAAAAAATATTTGTTTTAAAATCCAGAAAATATTAAAATATAAAAACTGTAAATACTTGTAATCTGAAGACATCGGCATTTGTAAACCACATGTTACATCATATACAGATAAAAAGCACCAAGTGTTTCAGAAACACAGGTTTAAGTGGCGAAGCTGAGGTGATTTAGGAATGCAATTGGCTGAGCGTAGCAAACTTCATTTAAGAGCCACACATCAGGCATTCGTCTTTGTTTGCTAAGGAACAGACCATGGCTGCGGTGTTGCGCTCTCTGGTCTCCTCCTCCACGCTCTTAGCCGATTGTGCCTCCTTCAATTTCTCTTTGTTCAGGGTGAACTGAATGGGGTTGGCAGCAGGCTTTGTCCGCAGGTAGTACATGCCAGTTTTCAGGCCCTGTGGGGGGAGGGGGAAAATTGGAAGGTTTCAGGCACCGTTTGGATATTTCTTAATTTCCACCTCAACCATGAATCAGTTGGTCCTAACTTACCAACTTCCAGCCATAGAAATGCATGCTACTAAGTTTTCCATAGTTTGGCTCAGCAATGTGAATGTTAAGCGACTGGCTCTGGTCAATGTATGTGCCACGATCTGCTGCCATCTTGAGGACAGTCTTCTGGGAGATTTCCCACACAGTTTTATACAGCTGCTTCAGATCATCTGGGATATCATCAATGTTCTGAAAAGAAGAGGGAAAATTCACGTTTTATTTGTTCTACACAAGTGAAGTTAGGCTTAATTATAGGAACAATTGGAGCAGTGAAATGGAACAACTGAATAAGCCTTTTACCTGGATGGATCCATTATGAGCTATGAGCTGATTCTTCATGTCCTCGTTCCACAGTCCTCTTTCTGTGAGGTCTTTCAGCAGGTGAGGATTCACAATCTATAGGACAGGTTGAAAACACACATAGCAGCCTTGCCTTTGCTGTGCACATGTCTTAACACACAGTGTGGTAGATGCTTCAACACTCACCTGAAACTCTCCTGAAAGCACCCTGCGGGTGTAGATGTTGCTGGTGTATGCCTCGATGGACTCATTATTGCCCAGGATCTGGGCAGTGGAAGCTGTGGGCATTGGGGCCAAAAGCAGGCTATTCCTCACACCATGCCTGAAGATGAACAAGAGTAAGAACTATGGCCTCAACTCACGGTTAACGTGAGCTGTAAATGGAAAACCACATAGGGAGGCATTCAGGAAAACTTACTTGGCAATCTTCTCCTTTAGCACCTTCCAGTCCCATAAATCTGTTGGGGTCTTATTCCACATTTCATACTGAAGGATCTGAAAAAACAAACAAATGTCTTTGTTAGGTTTTGATCACAAACTGCTAAAATGTATCCCAGGGTGGTTTTGAGACACTGTGATATCTACTCACTCCTTTGCTGACAGGAGAGCCGGGGTAGGTTTCATAAGGGCCGAGCTCTGCTGCCAACTCACAACTGGCCTCCAGGGCAGCGTAGTAGATGGTCTCAAAGATCTGAATGTTGAGCAACTGGGCCTCTGGGCTTTCAAACGGATAGCGCATGAGGATAAAGGCATCAGCCAGACCCTGCACACCAATTCCAATTGGCCTGTGACGCTTGTTAGACCTTTCAGCCTGTAAAGAGGGACGGAAAAGTTATCTGTTTACAGAGAGCTTATGAAACCCAGCTGCATGGCTGCAACACCAGAAAGGAAGTCATACCTCAGGCACTGGGTAGTAGTTTATATCAATAATCTTGTTCAGGTTCTTGACAATGACTTTGGTAACAGATGCAAGTTTCTTGAAGTCATAGGTCTTTTCTGGTGTAACGTACATGTTGAGGGCGATGGAAGCCAGGTTACACACTGCAACCTGAGTTAGGAGAACAAACCAAACTGAAAACAAGTTCTGACAGAATAATACACATAGTTGTCCCAAAAAGCTAAATTTGTTGTGACCAGTACATCTTCTACCCCTCACCTCATCTTTGCTTGTGTACTCTACGATCTCTGTGCACAGATTGCTGGATTTGATGGTGCCCAGATTTTGCTGATTACTCTTCCTGTTGCAGGCGTCCTTGTAAAGCATATATGGTGTACCAGTTTCTGTCTGCGACTCAATGATGGCATACCACAGCTGCTGAGCCTTCACCACACGCTTAGCCCTGCCCTCCTTCTCATATCTGAAAACCAAGACCATCAATGGGACAGGTTAACACTGGAAAAAAAAAAAAGAGCTGTTTGTTGAGAACCGAGTTTGTCTTCCTAATCTTACCGAGTGTAGAGCTCCTCAAACTCCTCCCCCCAGCATTCGTCTAATCCAGGACATTCACTGGGACACATCAGAGACCAGTCCTACAATCACAGCACAAGGATAACATTTGTTCCTATTCAGCATTTAGGGGGAAAAAGCCCTAACTCTGGCCAGCATGGGGTTTCCCCCAGTAATCACCTGATTGGTTTCCACTCGCTTCATAAAAAGGTCTGGGATCCACAAGGCGAAGAAGAGGTCCCGCGCCCTCTGCTCTTCTTTACCCGTGTTCTTCTTCAACTCCAAAAACTCGAACACATCAAAATGCCACGGCTCGAGGTACACAGCAAACGCCCCAGGCCTCTAAAGTAAACAAAAACAGAGCCATGCGATTAGCACCATTTTATTTACACTGTTGTTACACATCTTCCATAACTTATGGAAAAATCTCATCTTTACCTTGTTGCCACCCTGGTCAACATAACGTGCTGTGTTGTTGTACACACGAAGCATAGGAACCAGCCCGTTGGAAGTGCCATTAGTCTTTAAGAAACAAAACAAACATGCAGCACTTTAAGTAAAAAACAAAACACATGGCTTAAATGAAAGCAACTCGTCAAAATTTTACTCACCCCAGCAATGTAGCTGCCGGTAGCTCTGATACAGCTAACTGCCAATCCAATACCTCCAGCTGATTTCGAGATGAGAGCGCACTGCTTCAACGTGTCATAAATACCATCGATGCTGTCATCCATCATGGCTAGCAAGAAACAACTGCAGAAATCCAAACAAAGTATATTAGAGGAAAAATATCCCCAGAGTATCAGAGCGTATCAGCAGCCTCAATTATAAATTCTCTACCTGGACATCTGGGGCTTGTTGGTGCCAGCGTTGAACAGTGTAGGAGAAGCGTGAGTGAACCACTTCTCTGACAGCAAGTTGTAGGTCTCAATGGCTGCATCAATGTCACCTTTATGAATCCCGACTGACACTCTCATTAGCATGTGCTGGGGTCGCTCAGCAACTACAGAGAAAGACGTTAAATAGTTAGTACCTGATGGCCTGCATCCATAAACATGCTTATCAATAAGTTATAGGGAATTTAACTCTCACCTTTTCCATTAATCTTCAACAAATACGATCTCTCAAGAGTCTGTCAGAGCAAAAAGCACAAATTAGATTCATAATCATAGTGTACGCACAATAGGGGTCAGAGATAACAAAAAAAAAAAAAAGGGGGGGGGGGGGGGGGGGCACATCACAGTATCCCAATAATTTCGATATTTTTTATTAGATAATGAAAATAGTTTTTCCAAATTCTGTCATCTTTGCAACTTGTGGTGGCTAAATGGTTGCCCAGAGCTTCTGAGGGTGTTGAACACTAAGGACTGCTTTTTGCAGAGGTTGCTTGATAGGAGGCAACTTTCCTTCAATCACTCTCAGAGATTGTGGAAGGCTTGGAAATAATCCCTGTCTGATTTGTAAATACAGCTAGATTGCCGACATGTTGCCATCAGTCTGAATGAATCTTTGTCAGTGAACACAATTCAAGGGGACTCGAGTCAACTGGCTGCCAGGTGGTTGTATTCTGGGAAAAAAAAATTGGAACAGGTTTCTGAGCGTAAATGTAATTTTTGTCTATGTAAACAGCAATAGATTTTTGACAATTTATAAGTAATTGCTGTATTATCAGTAACAGATTGCTTATTATTGTCACCTTGAGCCCATTTAGTACCAGACTGATGCCGTCTTATGGCAACATGTACGGCAGGTTTTAGTGACACCATTGGCCCCCCCAGTATATTTGTTTTATTGGAGAAAACAGATACTGACAAAGTTTGAGGACATAATTTGCAGCTGAAAAACAGTGATAAACCACAGTATATGTTGGTAAAATATTCTGCAACATGTTAAACATTGCAAAAATATCATTATGAGTGAAGTATTGTGGTAATGTGTGTGTCTAATGCACAGGATGTTAAATGTAGGGTAAAATGAGAAATTACCTTAAACCCGAAGAAGTTGTAAGAGAAATCTCTGTCATAAATGATTGACGAGTTGAGGCGCTGCAAAAAATTGGGTTAGGTGTTAAAAAGCTTCACCAAACTTTAACTGTGAGGAGACAAACAAAGGAGAAAATCAAACCCAACTTACAGCCTTGTTTTCAAGGACAACGTCCAGCGTCTCCTTGGAGATCATAGGAGAGTGACGTTTATTTAAAGGGTTGATATAGTTGTAGAGGTCTTCCATAACGTCTACACAAACAAAGAGGAATGTCAGTTAGTGCTGATTATTTAAGTGTTCCTAAAAAGCTAAGCAACTTCCTGTGTGCAGTATTATTAGTTACCAAAGATGTGCAGCAGGGGGTGTTATGGTAGACTACAGGTGCTATGATTTCAATGCAAAGTCATACCTATAGATACATTTCATAAAATGCACAGAAATTCAGGAAGTGGGTGCAGAGCAGGGGTGTCAAACATAAGGCCCAGGGGCCAGAATCAGCCCAGAGAAGACTTTAATCTGGCCCACTGGATGGTATTGCATAGATTTTGAACTTTTAACTGTAATTTCAGAAGTTTTGCAGCGTTTCTTAACGATAAAGACTCTATTGCTATTCATACTACACCAAAGTAATTTTTTTTTAAAGATAATTAAATGACATAAAACTTTCTGTTTTTCCACTATAGGACTTTGTCCTTTGAACTACCAGAACTTTTTTGTGTCATTTTTCAGATTTATCACATAGTTTCACTGGTCCAGTCTACTTAAGATCAAAGTGTCAGAGTATGTGGCCCATGATGCAAAATGAGTTTGACGTCCCTGCTGTTGAGTATTTTATTTCTTCTGGTAAATCAGCACTCACCACTGAATACTTTCTTGGTCTCTTTGTGCAGGTTAGATACAGCGATGCGTGCAGCCAGGATTGCATAGTCTGGGTGTTTGGTTGTGAGAGTGGCAGCAGTCTCTGCTGCCAGAGTGTCAAGCTCCACTGTGGTGACTCCACTGTACAAACCCTGGATCACCTTCATGGTAATCTGGGCCTGCAGAAACACAAAATATTAGTTTTTTACATTAATTCATCACCTGACCTTTCTTTGTTTCTCTCTCTTTTTTGGGGGGAGCGGGGGGTGTTAACAACTTACAGGATCCACAAAGTCAGAATTGAGTCCATAGCAAAGCTTCTGGACTCGAGAAGTGATTTTATCAAAGGAAACTGCCTCCCGGCGTCCATCTGAAAAACAAAAAACAAACAAACACAAATTTAATTCAGTAGTTTCTAAACTCCTTTGGTCGTTTATCTGAAGTAAAGTATCCTAGCTAGCTAATATAACTTAGGCTATGTCCACACGTACACGGGTATTTTTGAAAACGGAGATTTTCCGTTTTCGTTTTAAAAAATAATCCCGTCCACACGTAAAGGCAGAAATGAAGGAAAACGCTGCTAGGAACATGCCAAAGCAGCAGGTGGCGCTATATTCCTAACCGTGTAGAAATGTTGGCCAATCAGAAGTCTAGAAGCCTCGGTGGGAAATAGTAAACAAAGCTGGGGCATAGAAGCAGAACCGAGTCGTATGTGTGGAGGGACAGTAACTGTGTGTGTATATGTAAGCATTTAAACACTGCAGAGAGGACAATTAACAGTAACAGTATTGTAGAAATTCATTTCATCGAAACAACAACGTGGCGCACACTGTGACGTCAAAAAAGGCGCACACCTTTGACGCTGCGTTTTCTCCGTTTTTCTCGTCCACACGTAAATGCAAAAACGGAGTTTTAGAAAATATCCACCCTGGCCGGAGTTTTTAGAAATCTCCGTTTTCACTGACCGAAAACGCTGTTTACGTGTGGACGAAAGGTGCAAACGCATAGAAAAATCTGCGTTTTCAAAAATACCCGGGTACGTGTGGACATAGCCTTAGTCTTAAACACACCACATATCACCGTCTAATCGACTCTCCGGCTCAATTTATTCCCCCAGTTTACTCATTAGCTCAGAGGAGGCTCCTAGTGATCACCTGCCTAACCATTTAGTGTCAACAAAAGGCGACACCTCGCTGCTGCTGCGCGCCAAACAAACAGATGATAAAAAGACGCCAAAAGCGCGCTCCCCACACACACACACACACACACATCTGTCACAGAGGGAAGCCTGTGGACATGGTGTAAAACAGCGGAAAAGTCTACTGAACAATAGTTACGCATTTAAAATTTCAGCTGTCCTGCTTCTATTTTGAATACAAATGTTACAATTAATGTATATGATTAAAAATAAAGAAGACCAAAACAACATAAGAAGCCGGGGGGGGGGGACGCCAACCGGTTATCTGTCCGCTTTTTCTGCCCTTTCATAACTCCAGTCTTTGTTTGGTGTCTCGACGGAAACGCCACACAAAGAAACAAAAAGCACCTTTAACATGTGTTTAACACACATATACAGAGAGAGAGAGAAAATATTCGATATTTTATTGTGCTATTAACATTTACTGCAACTTAAATACATTTCAAGGCTTCCCACCCCCCGACTGTACCAAAGCCGATGACCGGGTTTGCATCAACCTCTTTGACAGAGGAAGTATTAAAGTTAGCTACAGTACCTCGTTTGATAACATGCATGGTGACAAATGAAGCGGCGGTTCTCCTCGGAAAGCAGCTGCTGGTGGTATCTTCTCAGCTGGATGCTGGAAACGAGCTAAAGCAAATGTGGCGCAAAGTAGCTAACAACTAGGTTCAAAACCCTGCGAGAACAATCAAGCACCACAGCAGACTCTCAAACTGTGAGCGCCAAAAGTCCGGAGCGCTTCTTCTGCTTCTTCTGTATAGGGTTTATTGGCGGTTGGCAAACAGCAAAATGGTGCATTACCGCCACCACTAGTATGTACGGTGGCCCCTAGAGACAAAGCATGTACAAACTCCAAAACACTTACAAATTCCAAATAGCACGCACAAACTCCAAAACACATGCAAACTCCAAAACACATGCAAAATACAAAACACGTACAAAATCCAAAACACGTGCAAAATCCAAAACACGTGCAAAATCCAAAACACATGCAAAATCCAAAACACATGCAAAATACAAAACACATGCAAACTCCAAAGCACATGCAAACTCCAAAACACATGCAAAATCCAAAACACATGCAAAATACAAAACACGTACAAAATCCAAAACACATGCAAAATACAAAACACGTACAAAATACAAAACACATGCAAAATACAAAACACATGCAAAATACAAAACACATGCAAACTCCAAAGCACATGCAAACTCCAAAACAAATGCAAACTCCAGCAGTGTTGGTGCCCAGTCTGGATTTGTTACATCCATTTCATATGCTGGTTTGCCTGCAATAATGCTAAATCATAAGCTACTCAGTCGACATGATGACATGACGTGGTTCTGCAGCATCACACATTAGCATGTTTTATCTCATTATCTATGACCTCAGCACATTGAAAATAACACTAAAAGCATTTTAATAGTGATATGAATTAATTTAGAACTCACCGGAAAGAAGATGTGGAGACCAAACCAACAAAAAGCTGGGGATTGCACAGAACTCGATCCGCTCGTCTCACCGCTGCAATGCAAGCCTGACGTCTTTGTTTAGTAATATCGGATACATGGGATCCCTCACACTGCCTCCAGGTTGAAAAACGATGAAAAGAGAGCCCATTATCCAGCTTCTTGCCTTCACGATCGTGTGATCAAACGTTGCAACTGATAACACAACACGTACGAACCATAGCTGAAGCTGTATCCCGTGTCTAGCCTACTGTCATGGCGGAAAGGGGGCGTGGCCCACCTCCAGTGACGTCAACTCCAAAGCCCTATAAACAACACTGTCATATGCAAAACTGGGGTGGCACTTGGGGTGGCAAGGGATCATTTTAGAGTGGCACTTGCCACCCCATGCCACCCTTCTAGATCCGCCCCTGCTTAGAACATGCAATTATGTGTTTCTGCAACAGGACTGGGTCGTCCGTGCAGTTTGGTGACATGTTTGTAAATGTCCTCAAAACCAAAAACAAGTTGTAACACCGAATTTCATATTTATATGTGTCACAAGCATAGATCTTGGAAATCGATTGATGATCTCTCTCATGTTAACAGCTTCTTTCAGTCTGCTGTGTCACAATAATAAACGCTGATACACTGAATGACTTTGTTGCACTTTCAGCTGCATTTTACACTCTCCTAATGAGGCAAATTACATCTTATACTTGCTTTGCTGCTTTTACTGTATTTGTCAAGCTGAGTTGAAAATGCAGAGGATTTTTATTAGGTAGGATGAGTATTGACAAGATTTTAAATGAGTTTGTCAGAGGGACAGCTCAGGTTAAACTTTTTGGAGAGGCAAGGTTGAGGTGGTTTGCACATGTGCAGTGGAGGGATGTTGAAGTACGTGCAGAGGATTGTGTGACAGAGGAGTATTTGTATATATGCATCCATGCAAGGAGCTGGAGCCTATCCCAGCTGTCTCAGGGTGAGAGGCAGGGTACACCCTGGACAGACACAGACAACCATTCGCACTAACATTCAAGCCCGCATTCACACCTATGGGAAATTTAGGATTACCAGTTAACCTATCCCCATCAACTGCATGACTTTGGACTGTGGGAGAAAGGCAGAGTACCCGGAAAGAACCCACGTAAACATGGGGAGAACATGCAAACTCCACACAGAAAGACCCCTGGCATGGTGGTGGGATTGAATTCAGGACCTTCTTGTTGTGAGGCAACAGTGCAAACCATGAATTTATATGCATATTTTTTGTTTATACATTTACTTATGTAGCTTAGTTGTATTAATTTTGATTTCTATTTTTTATTATCTATTTTTTTTTTTTTTTTTTTACAATTTTATTGCATTTATTTTGTCATATCATATTTTAGTATTTAGTACACATTTTATTTCAGTAAGCTATATACTAGTCTACTAATTTAAGCAGTTCTGTTATAGGTTGCGTTGAACGTAATTTTAACTGGTGTAAAAACTTTTGTGATTATCTTTTGTTATCTTATTTCATCTTTGCTTATCTTATCTAATCTTCATAGCAAATTGCTACAGAATCATAGCGACAAAATACAGTGCGCCGTCCAAAACACCGTCTAAATGTGGGGAAAAAATGTTACGGTGACGACCTGAGACTTTCAAACATTAACTGTGACTTCAAGAGGGAACAACAAAAGGCTAAGCTAAAAATTCAGAACATGTCCCGACCTTTATTTTGAAGGAAGAAAAACATCCAAGACCGGATGTGCCCGGTTTTTCGCTAATGCTAATGTACCCGGAACGATAAAGCAGCACTCCGAAGATGGCCGGGGTGTTTGAGGTGGAGGTTGATGGTGTAGAGCACGACCATGGACTGGAGCATCACGATGAACCGAACCAGGTGAGAATAACGGACCGTACTGAGGTATTGTGACAGATAAAACGGATTTATGATGTGGTGTATTGCTAGCTGCTAACCCAACTGCTACTCCTGGGCTTAGTCTCCCGTAAGTAGCTAGCTGCTTGTTAACTTAGCCATATTTTACTGAGCAGAGGTGTGTGTATAAAATGCACTGTTCTGTTCATTGGTCAAAGCGACAGTGCAAGCGTAAAAGGACACTTTTCCAACTGCCTAGCTAATTTTTGTTAGTTACTTTAATGTGACTAAAGTAGCACCATAGCAGCAAAGTTTACTTATTTTTTTAAAATACTGAATTTCATAAGAGATTTGTGCACTCGCGAATTTTTGATCTGAGCTGTGAAATATGTGATCGTCTGAATTATTAACCCTACAAATAAGGCTGATGTGGCTGTTGGGGTCAAAGGTCACCAAATGCATTAGCCGCGACAAGTCAGACAGAAGAAAAGACTACATCACTTCCTGTGGGATTTCAACATTCTGGTCAACCTTAGTCGAGCTAGATGCTAAACTAAATAAGGTCACGGTGTGAACCAAGTCCGTGATAAAAGCTCTCAAAGTCTGAGATGTGAAGAGCAGGTGATAGGAGGCAGAACACTTATTGTGATGCAAAAGTGGCATCACAACCTGGAAAAATCCCAAAGAGGTCTTTACATCCGTCACTGATGAGTTCACTCTATCTGGTTTGAATAGAAACCCTTCAGTAGGAACTTTAATGTGGCACACTGACCTATTTTTGTATTACATCTTAGTATGTGCAGTGAAAAACAACACGTAGATGAGCTAATCTGTTAAGTGAATAAAATGCAATGAAGCTAATGATTGGCAGGTATACCTAAAATGTGTTGTTTTCATGGTAACAAGGTATAAAAGGTAAAAAGGGATAAAAAAAAATTTTTTATAAGGAACATCGTAATAAATGGATGTGAGCCCTTAAATGTGTACTTGTGTCTGTTATTCATATACCTTATTTAGCAGATGACAAATAGAGGAGTCATCAACAGTTCTTTGTTTTGAATACAGGGATAGTAGTTTAACAAGCTCAACAACATGGGAGGGACTACCGGTTAAGCATGCTGAGTGTTCTTGTTGTTTAAATATAGATATTTCAGGATGAAATTGCCTTATATCTTGCTGCTCAACCAAACTTAAATATTTCAATCCCATTACTGTTTTTTTTAGCTGCTCTGTATTTGGTATGCAGCGTAAGATCTGGGGGTTTGAAGCCAACTGTGCAAAAGGTGAAGCAAATGCTGCAGTTTGGTGGGATTGACTTGTTTTATAGGAGTTTTAAAATGATTCTGTGATCAGTGTGCACACTATCATATGCCGCAATTTTTAAAAAAAAAGAAGAGTGTAATTTCATACAAGCTTTTAGTTTGATAATTTGTTACTTATTTTTCTCTCTCTTTCTTTAGTATGATTTGTCCAAGCTTTCACCAGAAGAGAAGTGGAGGTTAGTGTCTTTGCCATTTATGTATACATTTTCCTAATATGATTCTGGATTCTTTGGCCATTATTGATTATTATTATTTTTATTTTATTATTTTTAGGGATTGAAAAATCGGATATTGATTGCAAATATTTTTATTCATACAATGTCTTATAGTTGTGTTGAAAAAAGAAAATTATAGAATGATAGCTTAATAACTTACCAGTAATGTCTTTAACAAATTAGTTAGCAGCTTAATGTAATAATGCCGCTTGACTCAGCATGACTGTCTGCTTAGCTGTGATGCATACACTGCTACAGACAGTGCTAAGACTGTTGTACACAGTGCAGTCAGAGGTGTAATTTATCTTTTGAACAAACTATCAGGACACCATTTCTAAATTACTCAGCCCTCTTTTTTTGGATGTCTTCTGCACTTTAAAAAAAAAAAGATAAAAAAGATATTGGACATTATACTCATCCATCTGCTGACCCATATCAAGAGGATGACTAATCTGTATAACAAAATGTTTGTACTTGAAGATGTAGAGTTGATCTTGGAACAGCTTTTACGCATTAATTCGCAAGTTTTGTTTATGCTTTGTTTAAGGCATCGCAGTCTAATCAGGCTTGCCAGTTGCTGAATTAAGTTTGTGTTTTTCCACAGGATGGAGCATGCAAGAATGCATGCCAAACACAAAGGCCATGAGGCCATGCACGCAGAGATGGTGCTGATCCTCATTGTTACCCTGGTTGTCGCCCAGCTAGTCCTCGTGCAGTGGAAACAGAGGCATCCAAAGTCATACAATGTAAGGCACAAAAGAAACACTAATAATTTGGCAATCATTCAGTTTGAATTAAAACAGTTTTAGTTTTGTTCGGTTGGGAATGTGTGTGTCCGTGTGTGTGAATGGGGAAGTGAAAGTGCACAGTAAATGCTGTGGTTTTTATGGTTTCTTAGTTTTCATAGATAATTCCAGCTAAACCTGTTTTCTCAAAGAGAGATCCTGTAATTTCTTATTTTCTTCCACATCATCAAAAATTTGAAGTCATTTGTTATATGTTTGTGTTTTTGTGTTTGCACAGTCTGATGGTAGTCAGGACTGCATGAATGTTCTAACGCACACACTTTGCCGTCTTGTAGTTGGTGACTTTGTTCCAGATGTGGGTAGTTCCTCTGTACTTTACTACCAAACTTCACTGGTGGAGGTTCCTGACCACGTGGTTTATCTTCTCTGTAATCACAGCGTACATTTCCTTCCGTGCTACCCGTAAGCCACTGGCCTGTACCACACCGAGGTAAAGCCATTGTTTACACTCACACGTTCCTGTAAATATACCCATTCCTCTCTCTCTGTGGGAACAGAATTGTCAGGAAAATATCCTGATATATTCTGATTCAACTTTTTTGTTTGTGTAGGTTGGTGTACAAGTGGTTCCTCCTCCTGTATAAAATCAGCTATGCCACGGGAATAGTTGGCTACACTGTCGTCATGTTTACACTTTTTGGTATTAACCTAATATTCAGGTATGTATTGCACATTAGTTCAGTTTTTTAAAAATATCAGTGAATGTCAATCTACTGCAATTAAAACCCTTCAAATGGGAGACTATAGAAATATTTTTTCAGTGAAACGTTCTTTTTCATGTTTAAATGTATGAGGTTCTGTGATTGGGTGGATGCATCCTCTAGCACTTGGCTGCCACTAGATGGCGCTGTTTTCCATATTACGATTTCTTTCCTCCTTTGTATTTGTCCATATATGTGATTTGGTTTTTGCTAATTTATAAAGTAAAGTACTTGATGTTACACACAGAATTTTCCAACATAACTGAGAGCTGAGAGTATTACAAGAAGAAGCTTTAGTGAAAAGTATCTGTTTACTTGACTGACTACTTTGATGATGATTTTACCATCGAAGAACTCTTTCAACTTTCTGAGTTCATTAAACCTGCCTTCTTTAACAGGCCTCACGTGTACAGTGGGGGAAATAATTATTTGAGCCCTTCCTGAGTTTGTCAGTTTGTTCATTTTTTTTGTAATTGAGACAGAGTGATCACCAAAAATCATGAAAACACACATTACAAAAGTTGTACATTGATTTGTCCTTGAGTGCAATAAGTATTTAGTCCTGTACCACCCAGGCAGAATTCTGCCTACAGTCAATCAACCAGTCAATCAATTACAGACACTGACTTAGTATCTGGAGGTTTCACCTTCAGATACTAAGTCATGTTTTGCATGAGGATCAAATACTCATTTCACTCAGTGACAGACTCAGTGGCTGAGGCCAGTTTAAGGTAGTGCATTTTTGTTTTTGGTTTATACTCTGTCCTCTCCATTAAAATAAAAATACTACCATAAGAATTAGTGACTGTTCATTTTTTTGTGAGCAACTTCACTGGGGATCAAATAATTATTCCCTACACTTTATGTATAAAAAGGTGAATTACAACTGTCAGTTGATTCGTTTTATAGTACAGTGCTTTAATAAAATGTAATTTTCAGTTAGAAAACGTCATATTTTGTCTGTTCTGTTTCACAACAAGTAGAACAAGACAACAGTTTTTACACACGAAAAGTAAAAATGCTACAGATGCATAATTTTCCAAATTCAGATCAGACTAACAGAAGCTGATATCACTGATTATGGTTTGATGTTCTGGGATCATCATAAGAGGATAGATTTCTAACAGCTTGGTGAAATATAGTGATTTATTTATTACTTATTTTTTAAACAGAGGGGAAAAACAGAAAATTGAAATTTTATAGTCTAGTCTTTCACCAAAAATGTAAAGCATTTGTCTGTCTTATGGAGCAAACTGAACTTCAGGTTGAATAACAACATTATCAGTCAGATGATTTCAGTACTGTGTTCTTTGTCCAGGATAAAGCCAGAGGATGCCATGGACTTTGGTGTTTCACTTCTCTTCTATGGACTGTACTACGGGGTCCTGGGAAGGGACTTTGCAGAGATGTGTGCAGACTTCATGGCTTCAACCATTGGGGTAAATACACAAATTTAAAACTGTGTATATTTTCTCCTGGCTGTAACCTAAAATTGAATGTAGCCTTTTCCCTCCCGCAGTATTACAGTGCATCCGGCATGCCAACCAAACACCTCTCGGACAACATCTGTGCTGTGTGCGGTCAGCCCATCCTTGTCGATGTCAGTGAGGAAGGGATCATTGAGAACACATATCGATTATCTTGCAACCATGTGTATCCTTCCTGTGACATTTACTGACACATCTTCGTGCTTTTAATGGTTACCGGTGAAAGAGAAGTTAAGGTGCGTGATGGAGAATTCTGTTGGTATAAAAGGCATGTCATGGGTTGGCATGGAACTACACTGTGTACTCAATTAACAGCTCAAAGAGGAATTGCCAGGGTTTACCTGACCTTTATGCCAGACTGTTGATGTCTCTGTTACTTCCCCGAGGATCTGTTGTGTGTCGTAAATGATACACAGTGCCATTTCACGATTTGTGTTTTGTTTTGTTTTATTTGTTTGGGTTTTGGATCAAGTTTGACAGGTTATTTGATGTATTCTTTATAGGAAATCAACTTTCTATTTAAAATGCTGTTTAAAATTTACCTATCTTTAATATTGGAATTATTTCCTTATAAAAAGATGTGACCAAAATTGCATTATCCACACCTGAAAATTATTTTTTTATTACACATAAAAGCAACACCAGGTTTAGATTTAAAACAAAACAAAAAACAACACATATTTGCAAACTGAAATGTAATTATTAATTAACAGTGCAGTACAAGTGTCTCGCCCTACAGTGCAGTGCTATCTGTAGTTGAAATTATCATTTGTCCTTAAATTGTACTATTGTTTTGTATAAATAATTTAATATCAGATGAATGTTGTCCTTTTGACTGGTATTAGAGCATCAATGTTGGATGAATGTTCAAAGATGTCCGAGTATTCAGTATTTGAGCCTTAACTCCAAATCCAGGTTCCATGAATTCTGCATAAGAGGATGGTGTATCGTCGGGAAGAAGCAGATGTGTCCGTACTGCAAAGAGAAGGTGGATCTGAAGAGGATGTTCAGTAACCCGTATCCTTTTTATTCTGGGATTCTGTCTGCATTAGTTACATTTTTTTAAACTAAATATTGAATGATTCCTGAATTAGTTGTAATTTCAAAGATTCTAATGAAATAATAACTTTCTGCATAGAAATGCTGACAAAAACAGACCCTGTGAAGGTTTTGAATGTACTTTCAAGTCCAAAAGCAAGTATGACAGATGAGATCTAACAAAGCACTGAAACCTAATTATGCCAAGTCACAGCATAGTGGGGGGGGGGTGTTCCATACTGCTAAGTACAGGCTATTTTGAACAAACAAAGCCAAAGCATAAATTGTATACGAGGTTCCTGTTCCTTTTTGTGGGTTGGAAAAACACTTTATATAACTGACAAATACATGTTATATAATAATTAATGATTTCTCAGGAGCTGATGAAGGTTTCTGCTTCCTTGTGATGCGTCATCACTGGGGTTACATGTTGACCTCTTTATTGTTCTCCATTTATTTATCATTTCTGATTGTTGTCAAGGGTTATTTCCTTAACCATTTCTATTCTAGCTGGGAAAGACCGCACGTCATGTATGGACAACTTTTAGACTGGCTTCGGTACTTGGTGGCCTGGCAGCCTGTTATTATTGGATTTGTGCAAGGTATCAACTACGTCCTGGGTCTGGAGTAGCCGGCAGAAACCGGCAGAAACGGACACACATACCATGTGGAGAAGATTATGCACTGGCTCAAAAAGACTGAGGGCCTAACATTGAACTAAAACACCAATTTAAAATAAAAAAAAAAAAGTGTCTATACTTTTTGTACATATTTATAGGCACATATCTGTATTTGCAGTTTATTTGAATTTTCTTAGTAACCTAAAATTGGATGTGTGTCTCATTTTCCCAGGATTTGATTGGTCTGTGTATCTCATGGCCTAGTAAAGCGGTTTTTGAAATCATTAGAGGGGTTTTTTACTAATTTATGTCTTAAGTGTTAAAAGGTTAAAGGATCATGCTGGAATGTGTCATCCTCGTGTCTGATGGTTATTAAACATGAGTAATAAGTATTTCCTCTGGGCTCCTAAATATATGAACGCTATATCCACAGACATTAGTTTCACAACTGATTTAGTTACAATTCCTGCTTCACATCGGTCACGTATTTTGACCACAAGTGGCACCAGTTTCAAAAGGGCCTGTCATATGCCCTTAGGTTGTAATCATATGCCAGAAAGTGCTACTCATATTGGTAAAAACGGTACCTCCTACATTTACAATGGAAATTCTAGTGTTACTGTAATTCATGATGTCCTCTTTTCAGGGAATCACCCATCTTTAGCCAAGTGGCAACAGAGTCATTTTGGTTTGACCTTTATCCAGTGTCTCAGCATATATGAGTGCTAAATTAAATTCCCCTGCATTGTCTTGGTGTAGCAGAGATGATGATGATGATGAGTAGGCAAATTTCAGTCAAAATTGTGTGTGGAGAGAAATAAATAATTCAAACTTATAATGTAACTGGATTAAAATCCATCAAAAGTATTCAAGTTAATTTTAAGATGTAGATGAAAAACATCCCAGAGTGATCCTTTAACAGTGAGCATGCAGATGGGGATGGTCTTATTTTCACGTGGTATGTGCATTATCTTCCATCCTGAAATTTTTGGAAGAGAATGGTTGATAATCTTTTTGTGGGTACCCGTCAGACTAAATGCATAAAGCAGTTGTTTTAGGGCCCATTTGTGCACCTCACCACCAGCTTAAATGGTAAAAGGACTGTGTGTAACCAGACCAAATGTGATCATTTTGTTTTGATCCAGATCGATTAATAAATGTCACTTCGATCATGTGTGTTTCGTCCATACGTCTGCGAGGTATTATTCACAACCCTCCATTATGTCACAAAGAATTAGTCAGCACATCTCATTTGTGCAAACACTGTGTGGGTGAAAAAGGAACTTGAGTGTGCGTGTGCGTGTGTGTGTGCCCGCATATATATATGTACAGTAATCTGAAGCACTGGTCAGCAGCAAAAGACTCACACAGGAGGAATCAATATGAAGCTCTCGTCTGCTGTGAAAGGTAAGGACTTATTATGATACCAAACAGTTTGTTTTTCTTTGCATTATATTCAGTGGTGAACATTTTGTGTGTCTCTAACAGTTCTGGGATCTCTCTGTCTGCTGCTCATAGATGGATTTCCAGGTACAGAATAGTTATGGGATAGATAAAAGGTTTATTTTTGTGCAGTAAGATTTTTAACTTTAGAATGTTTTGCAGTTTCTGAAGATGAATCTCCAGAGATAATTGGACCAGGCTTTGTCCAAATAAAAACTCATCCAGGTAACGCATCAAGTCTCTTTTGATGGGACAGGCTGTGTTGTTGTGAAACCTTTCTTAGATGTATGGATGTGTTCTGCCTCCTAGGTGCACCACTGGTGCTTCACTGTGATGCGTTTGCAAACTGTGAGGATGATGTGACTCTTATCTACTGGCTTGTCAATGACACCTTCCCCGAAGATGCCCCCAGCAGCGACAGGATAACAGAATCTAATGAGTGAGTATCTTTGTTACAATTACAGTGGAAGTGAACATGAAATTAAAACAGTTAAAACGGTAGTCTGTAGCTGGGCTGTAATGGCTGTGTTTTCATTAGATCTACTCTAGAGGAGGGTGCAATCCTTCAGAGGAGTTTGCTGTTGAAGAACATCACATCCGAGGACCTCAAATCCACCTTCACATGTGTTGTGACAAATGCTGTGGGAATGGCCCAAAAACACATTAAATTAATAGCAACAAGTGAAGACTGAAGATACTAAATGACTGAAGATACTAATTGACTGAAGATACTAAATGACTGAAGATACTAAATGACAACTGTGTAAAAGATCTTGATTTTCTGTCCTCTGAATTGTGATATAAGTCATGTCTGTCAAGAGTCAACATTGCATGTCAGCATTTTCATGTAAAACTTTTGTTTGGCAACTTGTGGATGAACCCTGCTGAAGAGCTGGATGGTTCAAAACCTGAACTCCAGTTACGCTTAAAGGTAAAGCAAGTAGCTGCTGCGGGTCATCAGAACGCTCTGCTTTATATGAATCTGACAAACATACAGAGGCGCCATCTGATGTAGCACTGTTGTGGTCCAATTGTAACTCTGTTACACTTACCCACATTACTGTCATTTAGACGACTGTGCCACACTTCAGAACGTGTGCTGAATATTGTGTCAGCAAACTGTTTTCTATGCCTGTGTACGGTTCCTGTACTTGCTGAAAAAACAAATAGTGAGAATTAAATGTATATACTTTTAAACCAATAACCATGTTTCCCTTGAGAGTTACTGTTATTCACACTTAGATGTTTGAAATAAGCCAACTGCTCACTATTCCTAATAATATCGGAGTAAGCATTTCCACCATCTGTACAGCAGAGGTCAGCAAAGCAGCTCGGTTCCTCAACCTTGTTTTGTTGGGGAGCAGATTTAGTTTGGTAGACGCAGTCAACATGCCAATGTCTAAGTTGTGTTTAATCTTTTTTAGATTCATGCTTGAAAGCAGATATAATTTCTATTGATAAATAGCAGCTCATTTAATTTGATTTGAAGAAAAAAAAACAATGAGTTTTACTTAAGATTGTTTTTGTTCTTGAGTTAAAACTGCTAGTTATCAAATATCACCGGGGCTTTATATTGATACCTGAAGCAGATTCATGAGAAATGATGCAGATATTTTGAGTCAAAGGAAAACTTCAAATGTCTGTGATGTGATGTGCTGTAGTGATTAAAGCTACGGGAGTCCATATTCTTTTTAGTTATGTAGTTTAAGCTATAAAAGAACTCCTTAAATGTAATTACTGCATTGCTCAGAAATGTGTTTTTATGTTGCTGCTAAATAGTTAATTGACGCAAGGTGGGAACCTCAACTGCTCACTCAAGTGCAATGGATGTTGTTTATGTTGAACTGTCCATAGCCAGAACCCATGGAGCAATGAAGACGCAGTTAAACTTCAGGCCCATGTTGTGGAGAATTTTATTGTTTATTGTATCACACTGCCTGGCCCCCCCCAAAAAAAGTTGCCACCTGGATTTACCTAAGCAAACAGGTACAAGCCTCCTATTGGACAATTACTGCATGGGCGATTATCTTTCAGCTGGCAAACTGGTGCAATGAGTTGCTTCTCATTTCATAAACAACCATGTTGAAAGACACGTGATGGTTGTGGAAAAGATGTTAGTGTGTTTGAGAAGGGTCAAATCATTGGTAAACATCTAAGGAGATTGCAGAAACTGCTAAAACTGGGTTAAGAACTGTCCAACGCATTATTAATAAGTGGAAGTATATTGGGGACCCATCGTCTTCAAGGAAGAAATGTGGCCAGAAAAATCCCTGAATGATCGTGATTAGCGATCACTTAAACGTTTGGTGGAATCAAATCAAAGAAAAACTACAGTAGAACTCAGGGCTAGTGAAAGTGAGAGCATTTACACACACACAATGCAAAGGGAACTCAAGAGATTGAGACTGAACAGCTGTGTAGCCGTAAGAAAACCACTAATCAGTAAGGCAAACCGGGAAAAAAGGCTTCAATTTGCTAGGGAGCATAAAGATTGGAGTCTGGAGCAATGGAAGAAGGTCTTGTGGTCTGAGTCCAGATTTAGCCTGTTCTAGAGTGACGGGCGCATCAGGGTAAGAAGAGAAGCAGATGAAGTGATGCACCCATCATGCCTAGTGCCTACTGTACAAGCGTGTGGAGGCAGTGCTATGATCTGGGGTTGCCCCAGTTAATCAGGTCTAGGTTCAGCAACAGTATGTGCTCCAAGAATGAGGTCAGCTGACTACCTGACTATACTGAATGACCAGGTTATTCCATCAATGGGGTTTTCCTTCCCTGATGGCACGGGCATATTCCAAGATGACAATGCCGGGATTCAATGGGCTCAAATGGTGAAAGAGTGGTTCTGGGAGGATGACACATCATTTTCACACGTGGATTGGCCACCACAGAGTCAAGACCTTAACCCCATTGAGAATCTTTGGGATGTGCTGGAGAAGGGTCAGACTCTAACATCATTAACGCAAGGTGAAAAATTAATGCAACACTGGATGAAAATAAATCTTGTGACACTGCAGAAGCCTATTGAAACAATGCCACAGTGAATGCGTGCTGTAATCAAAGCTAAAGGCGGTCCAACGAAATATTAGAGTCTGCGACCTTTTTTTTTTGGTGGCGACTTTTTATTTGGCCAAGCAGTGTATATTTTGCTTTTTGGCTGTTCATCTCCCATTCTTGTCTGCTTTTTGCCTCTTTCAGAACACTTTTTTCTTTTTTTCCTCCTTGATCATAGTTGACATTATGGTTATATGTTCATGTTTGTCTAAAAACAACAAAAAAATGTGATCACAAAAAAGTGTAATGACTGCATGAATAACTAAATAATACAAGAGGTCAACAAGCAGTTAGAATGAACTCAGAGTAAAATCATTAGTCATACACTTTTATTATAATAATGCTCCCTTATGTTATTTTTTAAGTAGATTTTAGAAGTTAAATTATTTTTTTAGACTAAGCAGAAAGGATGATGATGATAAGTGAAGCAAATTTCAGTCAAAGTTGTGTGTGGAGAGAAATAAACTATTCAAACTTATAATGTAACTGGACTAAAATCCATCAAAAGTATTCAAATTAATTTTAAGATGTAGATGAAAAACATCCCAGAGTGATCCTTTAACAGTGAGCATGCAGATGGGGATGGTCTTATTTTCACGTGGTATGTGCATTATCTTCCATCCTGAAATTTCTGGAAGAGAATGGTTGATAATCTTTTTGTGGGCCCATTTGTGCACCTCACCACCAGCTTAAATGGTAAAAGGACTGTGTGTAACCAGACCAAATGTGATCATTTTGTTTTGATCCAGATCGATTAATAAATGTCACTTCGATCATGTGTGTTTCGTCCATACGTCTGCGAGGTATTATTCACAACCCTCCATTATGTCACAAAGAATTAGTCAGCACATCTCATTTGTGCAAACACTGTGTGGGTGAAAAAGGAAGTGTGTGTGTGCCCACATATATATATATGTACAGTAATCTGAAGCACTGGTCAGCAGCAAAAGACTCACACAGGAGGAATCAATATGAAGCTCTCATCTGCTGTGAAAGGTAAGGACTTATTATGATACCAAACAGTTTGTTTTTCTTTGCATTATATTCAGTGGTGAACATTTTGTGTGTCTCTAACAGTTCTGGGATCTCTCTGTCTGCTGCTCATAGATGGATTTCCAGGTACAGAATAGTTATGGGATAGATAAAAGGTTTATTTTTGTGCAGTAAGATTTTTAACTTTAGAATGTTTTGCAGTTTCTGAAGATGAATCTCCAGAGATAATTGGACCAGGCTTTGTCCAAATAAAAACTCATCCAGGTAACGCATCAAGTCTCTTTTGATGGGACAGGCTGTGTTGTTGTGAAACCTTTCTTAGATGTATGGATGTGTACTGCCTCCTAGGTGCACCACTGGTGCTTCACTGTGATGCGTTTGCAAACTGTGAGGACGATATGACTCTTATCTACTGGCTTGTCAATGACACCTTCCCCGAAGATGCCCCCAGCAGCGACAGGATAACAGAATCTAATGAGTGAGTATCTTTGTTACAATTACAGTGGAAGTGAACATTAAATTAAAACAGTTAAAACGGTAGTCTGTAGCTGGGCTGTAATGGCTGTGTTTTCATTAGATCTACTCTAGAGGAGGGTGCAATCCTTCAGAGGAGTTTGCTGTTGAAGAACATCACATCCGAGGACCTCAAATCCACCTTCACATGTGTTGTGACAAATGCTGTGGGAATGGCCCAAAAACACATTAAATTAATAGCAACAAGTGAAGACTGAAGATACTAAATGACTGAAGATACTAAATGACTGAAGATACTAATTGACTGAAGATACTAAATGACAACTGTTTAAAAGATCTTGATTTTCTGTCCTCTGTATTGTGATATAAGTCATGTCTGTCAGGAGTCAACATTGCATGTCAGCATTTTCATGTAAAACTTTTGTTTGGCAACTTGTGGATGAACCCTGCTGAAGAGCTGGATGGTTCAAAACCTGAACTCCAGTTACGCTTAAAGGTAAAGCAAGTAGCTGCTGCGGGTCATCAGAACGCTCTGCTTTATATGAATCTGACAAACATACAGAGGCGCCATCTGATGTAGCACTGTTGTGGTCCAATTGTAACTCTGTTACACTTACCCACATTACTGTCATTTAGACGACTGTGCCACACTTCAGAACGTGTGCTGAATATTGTGTCAGCAAACTGTTTTCTATGCCTGTGTACGGTTCCTGTACTTGCTGAAAAAACAAATAGTGAGAATTAAATGTATATACTTTTAAACCAATAACCATGTTTCCCTTGAGAGTTACTGTTATTCACACTTAGATGTTTGAAATAAGCCAACTGCTCACTATTCCTAATAATATCGGAGTAAGCATTTCCACCATCTGTACAGCAGAGGTCAGCAAAGCAGCTCGGTTCCTCAACCTTGTTTTGTTGGGGAGCAGATTTAGTTTGGTAGACGCAGTCAACATGCCAATGTCTAAGTTGTGTTTAATCTTTTTTAGATTCATGCTTGAAAGCAGATATAATTTCTATTGATAAATAGCAGCTCATTTAATTTGATTTGAAGAAAAAAAAACAATGAGTTTTACTTAAGATTGTTTTTGTTCTTGAGTTAAAACTGCTAGTTATCAAATATCACCGGGGCTTTATATTGATACCTGAAGCAGATTCATGAGAAATGATGCAGATATTTTGAGTCAAAGGAAAACTTCAAATGTCTGTGATGTGATGTGATGTGCTGTAGTGATTAAAGCTACGGGAGTCCATATTCTTTTTAGTTATGTAGTTTAAGCTATAAAAGAACTCCTTAAATGTAATTACTGCATTGCTCAGAAATGTGTTTTTATGTTGCTGCTAAATAGTTAATTGACGCAAGGTGGGAACCTCAATTGCTCACTCAAGTGCAATGGATGTTGTTTATGTTGAACTGTCCATAGCCAGAACCCATGGAGCAATGAAGACGCAGTTAAACTTCAGGCCCATGTTGTGGAGAATTTTATTGTTTATTGTATCACACTGCCTGGCCCCCCCCAAAAAAGTTGCCACCTGGATTTACCTAAGCAAACAGGTACAAGCCTCCTATTGGACAATTACTGCATGGGCGATTATCTTTCAGCTGGCAAACTGGTGCAATGAGTTGCTTCTCATTTCATAAACAACCATGTTGAAAGACACGTGATGGTTGTGGAAAAGATGTTAGTGTGTTTGAGAAGGGTCAAATCATTGGTAAACATCTAAGGAGATTGCAGAAACTGCTAAAACTGGGTTAAGAACTGTCCAACGCATTATTAATAAGTGGAAGTATATTGGGGACCCATCGTCTTCAAGGAAGAAATGTGGCCAGAAAAACCCCTGAATGATCGTGATTAGCGATCACTTAAACGTTTGGTGGAATCAAATCAAAGAAAAACTACAGTAGAACTCAGGGCTAGTGAAAGTGAGAGCATTTACACACACACAATGCAAAGGGAACTCAAGAGATTGAGACTGAACAGCTGTGTAGCCATAAGAAAACCACTAATCAGTAAGGCAAACCGGGAAAAAAGGCTTCAATTTGCTAGGGAGCATAAAGATTGGAGTCTGGAGCAATGGAAGGACTTGTGGTCTGAGTCCAGATTTAGCCTGTTCTAGAGTGATGGGCGCATCAGGGTAAGAAGAGAAGCAGATGAAGTGATGCACCCATCATGCCTAGTGCCTACTGTACAAGCGTGTGGAGGCAGTGCTATGATCTGGGGTTGCCCCAGTTAATCAGGTCTAGGTTCAGCAACAGTATGTGCTCCAAGAATGAGGTCAGCTGACTACCTGACTATACTGAATGACCAGGTTATTCCATCAATGGGGTTTTCCTTCCCTGATGGCACGGGCATATTCCAAGATGACAATGCCGGGATTCAATGGGCTCAAATGGTGAAAGAGTGGTTCTGGGAGGATGACACATCATTTTCACACGTGGATTGGCCACCACAGAGTCAAGACCTTAACCCCATTGAGAATCTTTGGGATGTGCTGGAGAAGGGTCAGACTCTAACATCATTAACGCAAGGTGAAAAATTAATGCAACACTGGATGAAAATAAATCTTGTGACACTGCAGAAGCCTATCGAAACAATGCCACAGTGAATGCGTGCTGTAATCAAAGCTAAAGGCGGTCCAACGAAATATTAGAGTCTGCGACCTTTTTTTTTTGGTGGCGACTTTTTTTCGGCCAAGCAGTGTATATTTTGCTTTTTGGCTGTTCATCTCCCATTCTTGTCTGCTTTTTGCCTCTTTCAGAACACTTTTTTCTTTTTTTCCTCCTTGATCATAGTTGACATTATGGTTATATGTTCATGTTTGTCTAAAAACAACAAAAAATGTGTAATTACTGCATGAATAACTAAATAATACAAGCAGCCAACAAGCAGTTACAATGAACACTGAGTAAAAGCATTAGTCAGACACTTTTATTATAATAATGCTCCCTATGTTATTTTTTTAAGCAGATTTTAGAAGTTAAATTATTTTTTTAGACTAACACATTTCAGGCACAGCAACAGCAGCAACACAACCCCACACTTGACAAAAGACTTTACACATGATCAAAAATCCTAGATGCACTGTGTAAAAAAACCAAACTTCCAATATAAGGCACCTTAATCTCACACCTTTTGTAAAACAAACATCACATCATTCTTCTTCTTTAAAATCTTCACTTTACACATCCTTGTTATGTCTGATGATTTTAAAATTCTAAAAATAAGCACTTGCGCCCTTAGTTTAGCTCCCTTAAACTCAATAGTGTTTACATTGGCTGAACACTGATCATGTTGTCATAATGTAGAGAGACTGTAGCTCACTGTGCAGCCAGCTTTTTGAATTCAATGAAGACTTGGACTTGAATAATTCTACGCAGTCATCAGTGTTTAACAGTCAGTTAAACTGGATACTGAGCCCAGTGATCGCGACCCCAGCTCCTTCAGGCAGCACTGCAAGTTTCTATTCCTCTCAGGATTCTGACTGTCTTTCATTCTCTTCCTGATGAGAGCAGCAGCATCTTCAGTGGCAGTTGGCCACTTTAAGGGAGAGGTGAAGAAGGGCTGCAGAAGTTCCTGGTTGGTTTTAAGTGTCATTCCGAACAGGAAACGCAGGAAAATGTCCAATCTGCCGTCCTCGCACTGCAGACACCTGTCCACAGCGTTCTTGTACATCTCCGAGGGTGTGGGCCCCCTGAACATCCCCTTAACCTTGTTTTTCAGTTTCTCCTCGAAAACGTTCTTCCCGAGATTTGCAAAGGTGAGCAGTGCATAAAGAGCAGCCAGGTACTCCTGCATGGTGGGGTGGATAAAGCTCAAGACATTCTCGTGGAACAGCACGTATGGCTTTGTGACATACTGCGTGCACAGGCCTGTGTAGGGCACTGCCTCCTGATCGTTGATGTCATGTTCTTTCCAGTCAGTCTGTGCTATCTTGTACTGGCCTTGTTCCAGCATCGATAAGGCCAGCTTTCCAAGTTTCATAAGAAAGTCTCTCTCTTTATCTACGCTGTTTTCTGGAGCTCTCCATTTGCGATGCTGACGCAGGAGTGCAAACAGCAGCTTTGTGTACATGTAGGTGATGCCGTTTGGCAGCTCTGCGTGCGTGCCCTTTTCTTTAAATATGCGCTGGCACTCATTGGCCACTATAGAGCAGAACAAGGGCAGGTGGCACATGACACGGAGGGTTTTGGTAGAATTGATATATTCAATAACTCGAGCTGCTTGGCTTGAGTCCTTAAACCTCTTCTGAAAGTACTCGTCCCGTTGAGTGTCACGGAAACCAAGTACTTCTATCTCATCGTAGTGCGCATCCCATGGGACGCAGGCGCGTACATATGGCCGAGTAGTAACCAAGAACAGGCCGCGGTAAAGCAGCCTCGCCCTCATGAGGTTGACCACGATGACCTTCAGATTGCTGGTATCTGTGGGGTCACTCAGAAGCTCTGTGTTTTCAAAGTCAATCTTCCAGTGGTACTCATCCAGTCCGTCAAAGACAAACATCATTTGGCATTCGTCGCACCTGTAATCCTCATCTCTCAGTTTTTCTGTTGCCGGGTAGAGTTTTTTAACTATGTCTGCCAAGGAAAGTTTTTCGCCCTCAAACTGTTTGAGTTCTCTGAATGGCAAAGGAAACAAGAAAGTCACGTGCTTGTGTGCTCGTTCTTCGATCCAATCGAGGACTAACCTTCTGACTGCCATAGACTTCCCTGATCCTGCCACTCCAGTGAGCAATATAAACCTTGAGCTTGAGGTCTCCAGATAGTTAGGAGTTAAAATATCTGCAGTGGAAATCTCCTTGGGTGCTTCCTGGTTGCTGTCCAGCTTTCCTATTTTCATGACCTCGTGTTCGATATTGGGGCCATTATCACACGTGGAAACAATTTTGAGAGTAGTATGGACATCGTCAAAGGGCCTCTTCTCACCACCAAAATCCTCACATACTTCACCATATTTCTGCTTCAGAGACTCGGCTAATTCGTAGCGTACTTCATCTGGAAAAAAATGAAAAGAAAATGTGCATACATGAAGAAGTTTGTGAAGATGTGTCATCATTGCTTTCGTTAAGGTTAAATTAGCAGCCAAAACAAGACATTAAGGCAAAATCAAGGGTACTTACTTCTGAGGCACAAAGTATCGACATATTCGACCAGCTTGTTTTTCCCCATCTCGGCCAGATGGGTTTTGGTGATCTGGAAAGAATTTTCAAGGCTGTAACACTCGAGTAAGCGGTCGACCAGGTCCACTAGGTCCGTGTTTTGTGGAGGAGTGTTGAACGACTGCGGGTAATACTTCCAAAGTATCCTTTTGAATGCCCTAAGGTCAAACTCTGACAGCTTTCCAAGGGTTTTTGAGATAGCCTAAACCCAAAAAAGTAGTCAAATATAATTATGTCTACATAGTGCTTGTTTTCATCTTTAACAAAAAATGGACAAAGGCAAAAAAAGAACAGTGACTGACCTTGAAAGTGAATGAAATTGTTAGAGATGGATGCCTATTCTCACTTGTGTTTTCGATTAACTTGTTTGTGTCAGAAGATTCAGGGACATCCTCTTTGCTCCTGACCCTAGTGACGTCACAGTGAAAATGCGGCAAAATATTTTAGTGACAATACTGGAAAAAGCCACACGCAGTAACATGTGCAAGTTCTGACCCATGGATGTGTTTCTTACTTGCGAATCTTCTTTTCACAGTCGTCACTGTCAACGGAGTAACAGCTAGAGTATGAATCTGCTCTCTGTCGGCGGACACTAAAAACAGGGAGACAAAGCTGTGTTTAAATGAAGTGTTTCACTCTCTTTCCAGGAATTAATTTAACAGAGACAGATTTCGTCCCCTCTGAATATTCTTATATGAAAAGCATGTGCATTTTTTGGATAGGCTGCTTGGACTATTAATCCATCTTTTTTAAATGGAAAGTACTTTGGTTCAACTTAGTTTTTTTGTTTTTTTTCCCTTGAAAAAATTGCTTTCTGATTAAAACTGACATGACTTGTTTGCACCTTGTGGAAGAGGTGTCGTCTTCTTCCAATTTGGCTGAGTCTTCGCTTGTCATTGTGCTGTAGCTCTGAGCTGGAGACAAGGCCTGGTCCACGTAAAACCTGAAAAAGAAGGAATGGTAGAATGACAGTTTTTTTAGTTACTTAGTGACCACACGGCAAGTAAATTTCCAGACATTATGCAAAATAGCCTTAAAATTCCCCAAAATTCACTTATCTAGAAAAGTCTAAGCTATTCAAACTGAGGATATTGAGCAATTATGATGCATGATGGAAGGGCTTTCCTTCACTGGAGTGACTCTACTAAGACTCAGCATATGTGATGTAGCAAAAAGACAGCCAAAGTTGCAGACCGAAAATCCCACCTGCGCACAAAAACAGCCAAGCAATGACGCAATCAAGAACAACTGGAGTTTCCAATATTTCCAGTTTAACTTCACTGTCTGCAAATATCTTTCAATATATGTCAGAAAACTGTAGTTTATTGAGCAGACAGGCTGATGCATAAAGTACAAATAAACTGTGCTCTATTTCGCCCCGAAATTCTAGTTCAGCAGACTTGAACTATGAGGGGGAAATCCCCTGTCAGCAGAGTCACGACCACTTAGTAGTGTGACCGGTAATAACCCAGTGAAATCCTCACTATTAATGATGCGTGCAATTTTCCTGTCTTTAGCCTGTGCTGATAACTAATTGATTAACAGTTTCATGTAACTAGGTTTTTAATCATTTCTGAATGTAACTGAGTATTTATGCACTGTTACTAAACCAAAAGTTCAAAGACCGGACACAGTTTGTTTTCTTTTCTACGCATATTTAAGTTGAAGATGTCAAAGATGGATGCATGAAATATAAAATATGTATGTATATGTATAACATGTAACGTTGTACATGTACACAACCCAAAAATAGACAGGTTGAAGCTGAAGACATCAAGTTCTGAAATCCCACTGCAAACTGAGTGATGCTTATTTTTATGTATTGTAACCCAAGAAATTACAGACAGTCACAGCATAGGTCGGCATAAATCATCCAGAAAAATGGGGAATTTTTCTTACTTACTTAAAATTACTTTTCACTACAAAATCACCGTGTTAGAGTGAGAGAAGCAGAGGAAGGGGTTGCAAGTCAAACATTTTTCCATACCAGTGGGTTGTGTCCATTGGACTGGGTCCCAGGTCAAGCGAAGGCCTTCTCGGAGGAATGTAGTAGAGGTCCTCATCTTCATCTTCTACCTCCTCAACCCCACTTCCCTGTCTTCCAGAAGCTGCTTCCCCAATGGAAGAGCCTTCTGATTGCGTGGCCATCGTTTCGTCTACGTCGCTCATGATGTCATGGAGAGGGTCAGTAAGCAGCACTGATAAGAAGAAGAAGAACAATCCTGGGGAAATAACGGAGACGGATATTAAGCTTTCTACTCTTGCTTATTGAACACGTTTCTGCTATTAAAGATGTCTTTAGTAGTCTTTTGACATTGCCTTGCCGAAAGAAAATTATACAACTTCCCTTTAGAGGTCTTGAGAAAGTAACTAATAAGCATAAAAGACTGTGTTTTTAAATATTCTGACACTGGCTCCTACATTGGTTTGAATAGCGGTGCAGGGGTTAGCACAGCAAGAAGGTCGTTGGTTAGCCAGCTGGTGCCTTGGAGTGTGCATTTTCTCCCTACACCTGCTACTGCTCCCTCCCACAGTCTAAAGACATGCATGTTAGGATGACTGATGACCTGTCTAGAGTGCACCCCGTTTCTTGCCCATGATTGCTGGGATAGGCTCCTGGACACGATCTGATATTGTTGTGTTGTTGTTGTTCTCGAACCGTCATAACACTTGTGGTCCAGGATCAGAATTGCAACTGACCAATCACATCGTCTGAGCATTCATTTAGCATTAGGCAAGAAGTTAGCTAATGCTATTAAAAATTATCAGTAGCAAACCAACATGAGTAACCTAAATTTGGCAAAAAGCAAATATGCCTCTATAATATATCTGTTACACTGCATGAATTACTTAAGAAAATTTGAAATGCCATTTGTTTCACAATATAGTTTATACAAACAAAAGTATTTTTTTCCTTCTCCCTCACATTGCAAAGTTATGACAACAACGACATGGCTGGTCAATTGCAATGTTGATCCTGGACCTACGTTATTATGGTGATGTAGAAAGAACACCAACACAGGGATATCAGATACACTGATTCCAGGCACACTGTGAACCCCGAATAATAGGAAGAAAATGGGTGGACAGCTCCCACATTATTTTGTAATTTTGGCTTCTATGTGTAAACGTCTCTCACTAGATGCCACCCACCCTCATGTTACTTATTTTTCATGGGAATAAGTCCTAAATAGGAAAGTAGAAACAAATAACGGTGCACTTGTTACTTTTTAGATTATTGCAATTCAAGCTGCAGAAAGGGTGCTATTAGTATCAAAGCGATCACGTTTCCCACAGCATTACAATTTGCTAACATTTGTAAGTCTCATATCACATTAGCACTTTGCCTTACTTGCACTTCCTTGAGTTTTGAAAAGTAGACTGGGAGGTGGAGCCTGGAGCTATCAGGCCCCTCTCCTGTAGAATCAGCAGTTTTGGTACCAGTGTCTATTAATATGCTGTGTCTTTGCTCTTTGTCCCCTCCCTCTCTCTTTTGTGCACTCCTGCAGGTAACTCTGGTTTATTGTTATACATGTATTCCTACTATCTGTCAAGCTGAACACCGCCCACGCCGAGCCTGGTCATGCCGCAGGTTTCTTCCTGCTTAAGCGAAGCTTGTTTCGCTACTGTAGCCATGTGCTTGCTAACAGGAATTTGTTGGCCTTTCTTACTCTAACTGTTTGAGGTCTACATTTATAAAGCAGACATTTTTGGGAACTCTTCCGCATTGCGTTGTCCTTTTCTTCATGTTATAAATGGGAGCTCGTGTCACCTGTCTGACCTACAGCAGCCTCTACATACCATGATAAAATTATGTCCGCGGCTTTTCATAATGTCTTTCTGATTGATTTAATGTTAGCCGTGTTGATGTTGAACTTAAGGATTTACATAAGCTAACTCGATGAAGCGCAATAAGAAGGCTCCAACAGGGAATGAGGAACACGACTTTTAAACCAAACGACGACAAATGCTTTCACGACACTCAATCATCACATGTAATTTCACTGTTTATAAAATAAATACATTATTGCTACATTAAAAGCATGCAATGAACAGCGAATAGCTTACCCTTCTCCGTGACTGGAAGTTTCTTCTTCTTCTTCTTCTTCTTCTTAAGTTTCTTCTTCTTCTTATGGATATACCACACCTCACTAGGCCTACACTACCACCTACAGGATAAAATGTGAAAATCAAGAGAAAAAAGACGAGTAGTGGAGGTGCGGTACAGTACACAGAGGTATTAAAAAAATCAAATGCATCCAAAAGCTGCAAAAATAATCAGATACATATAAGTAAAACTCCAAAAGTAAAAATAATTACAAATCTGAATGAATTTTTTCATATTATTATGTTATATATCATGTTGGCATAATATAGACTCAGTACTTAGAAGCTGCGAATTGATCGAGAAGGATGTCAAAGATGACATCATATACATATATATATATATATATATATATATACACACACACACACAATTGACAATCAATTTTGTATGTAAAATCTTAGCAATGTCTAAATAAATGTGGTAGTATATTAAATTCCACCTAAGCTGCCTGTAAAATTGACTCTTCACCTTTGCTTTCACCACAGAAAATATTACACAGGAAAACCTGAAAATGTACAGGGCTGGTGGAAAAACACTGGCTTAAATCACTTCATTTAGCTGTTTAGGTGCTCTGATCCTGGCTGTTAGAGTTACTTAGAATATTATAAGTGACCAAAGGACTGGAAAACTTACCAAAGAGATGTGCTCTCCACCCAGCAATTTACAACTGCAGTCCTTTCACTGCTGGACTCTCCACGCACAGTTATTCAAATGACAAATAGAAAGTTGCTACAGCACAGTCTTTTCCCCCACAGTCTTTATTTTAAAAGCCAGCTGCTAACTATTCTGGGTGGATATCTGGCTTTTATGCCAGCAGCTAAGGTAACTTTAAACAGCAAACTCCGAGCTGATATGATGACTGGACTGCAAAGACGTGCAAAGCTTTTAGCTCCATATGACTACTTTTGTTTTAATTTTCAAACTTGCGGACTTTAGACTCAGTCAGACTCAAATTACATCACTTGATACAAGTGACAAACCTGAAACCAGTAACAGTAACCCGGTACATCCCATGCATGCAGATGTGAAATGTCTGTAGAGTTCCACTCCAGCTAACTTTCTATATAAGAGCTGTTTATATATCTACTACTACTACTACTACTACTACTACTAGGCTAGGGTTTTATTGTTTAATTTTATGGTACTTCATGGCACATTTATTAATTAGTTCACTGACTAAATATGATTACTATATCTGTTATACTGTGTTTTAGTACACAGTACTAAAGTACTTCACTTGAGCAGATATTTTCCATTTTATTACTTTACCTCAGAGGAAAATATTGTACGTCTTAATCAAGTATTCATGTCTCACAGCTTTCGTTGCTTTCATTTTGAACACCTTTCCTGGCCAAACTTTTAATTTCCTGTTTCCCTGAGTTCATGAAAAACTACATGTGGTTCTCACAGGACAGCACTACTACTAATATATAAAGCAATGTCACAGAATCTGATCTATTGGAGTAGGTGATATAATTTCCTTAGGGATTAATAAAGTATTCGGATTGAGATGAATTCCTTAACAATAACGATATTTAACATTTTAAAATGCTATAGACACTTTAACTTTGGATACCACTGTTACAAAATTGTTGATCTATTCTTCTACTTTTAGATAAATATGGTATTGAAATTTGCACAGAGTGGTGTGCAAATGAATTTAATGAATACTTCCTCCATCACTGCACTTCTTGCAAATCAGTGTCATCTTGAACTATATGATGACCCTGCTGTTATATAAGTCTGGTACTGAATGTCAAACCTGTGGAGGCTCGTGCTCGATGCACAGTAATGCACACATTTCTCTCGGCTGTGTCCCTGCTGCACAATATGACTCATAAAGGTGAAACCCCCCCCCATCATTGCTTAAAGGAGCTGTAGCCAGTGAAATGATTAAGTTTCACGCTTCCTGTCTGTATGCTGAGCGATGGGGCAAGATATTGGCATGGCAGCGTAATGTGTTGCTTCCTATTGCATTACTTTATGGAGGCACTGCTGCCAAATGTTTTTTTTTTTTATTATTATTATTAAAATACACAGGCAACCTAACAGGTTACACCCCCACCCACACCACCACCACCCACACCGATTTAAGGTCCTCGCTAGTTCATGATTCCTTTTAAAAAGATGTCAACTAATTCGTGATAAAGAAAAAGCTAACATGACAAATACCTCAAAAAAGCAAAATTTGCAAAGATGTAATTCATACATTATATCATGAGTGCAATGCAAATGCTTTATTGCAATACCCCATGTTGTAATGATAAGGACTGTTTCCTGATAGCACTGAGTTCTTCTGGGAGTACCACTATTATTTGCAATGATCTTGGATCCCAGCTTAATCTGCTTCCCTTCCCTGACATCTAAATCACTCAATTGTGGATTTAAAAAAGCAACATTATGTTGTTCATTAACCTTAAGAGGAGTATTTTTTTAATTAGTGTAAATTTCTTGTGGCCTTTTTCATTATTTATATAAAATAATCTTTACTGAATGTAAATTAACGCAATAGAAACTAAGAAGAACAGCAACCGAATGAAATATGGGCTCATCAGTTAATTCATATTTTAATTTTTAAAAAATATGTATTTATATGTTACTGCACTTAGTTAAAATGCAGAATTACCATTTCCAGGCATTAAGCTTCCCCCCGAAGCTGTTTACCCATGAAAAAAACAACAACACAGGCACATGTCAGCATCCTTGTCTCGGTGGTGACCGTTGTTTCCACTACACTGCGCTTTGTGTGATGGAGGCGTGAGCAGCGACAAAGACAGCAGGAGGAAACAGTGGCCTGTATGAGGGGTGATTAGTGCCCCAGGGCCTGGAAGGAAAAGAGGAGAAGTGGTTCCCAGAATACCCACTCTGCGTAATGGAGTTAGTGGCATGTGTAATGACGTGTTGTGGTCAGATTGCGGCAGTGTTCAGAAGACAAAAAGCAGGCTGTTCTCTTTTCCCAAGCAGCATGCCTGTTATCAGTGCTGCAAAAGCTTATGCTCTGTGGGGGAAAGCATAGGATGTTAACAACAAAGGTCCCTTTAAGTGCAGCAATTCCTAAACATTATATGTCTAACTAATTTAGTGAACACATTTTTTTTAAAAACGTGACCACAGTGGTGTGGTTGGCAAACTGTTATGGAAACATGGACACAAACACAGTAACACAGACAACCACATCTGCAACTGAAAACATTTTTCAAGCAAAAAATGCAAAACTTTTGATGGTTTCAGGTTCTTATTGCATAATAGCGAATAGGGTCACATGTGGCATTGACTCCTCAGTTCACTAGCATTTGACAGTGTCTCATTGGGCTCTTTCTGTGAGTACTTTCCTAGATTTTCTAATGTATTTTTTAGACCTAGCATTTTATTGATAATAAAAATAATACAAACTAAAGTATTTATAAAATATTTTTATAAAAAATTATACATATACTAAGGCTGATTTCTAGTTGTCATTGGCCAAAGCTGCCCGATGTCTAACGCAGATGCCTCGGGATCGCATATTTACTGTTTACAGATGACACGGTACTGGCTTCATGGAGCGAAGACCTTCAGCTCGTACTGGATTGGTTTGCAGCTGAGTGTTGTAAAGTGGCTGGGATGAGATTTAGAAACCTCCAAGTCAGAGGCTTTGATTCTCAGCTGGGAAAGAGTGGAAACAGCATCCTAAGCTGGGAATGAATTGTTGCCCCAAGTGGAGGAGCCTCAAGATTTTGTTCAGGAGTGATGAGAAAGTGGAAAAGTAGACTGACAGTTGGACCTCCTCAATGCAGATCTGTTGTGGTGAAGACAGAGCTGATTTTTGTAATATTTGTTGTCTGTAGTTATTAATTTACTTGTTTACACACTGCCTGATTCTGTTGTGTTACATAGAAATATCGCCAACAGGCGATGCAGCACACCCTCTGGTGGACAAACTATGCAATCTCAACACTCATTGAATGCTTCTTCCATCTCTTCTTTACTTTTCAAATTTTAATTTATCAGCTGTTATAAATATCAATATCAATAGATAATTGACAAATATCTAACACTGGTCAGTAATATTAGCCAACTGATAAATCAGCGGGGTTTAGTTTCTAGCCTAACTGGTTCTGGGTGTCTTCTTGAACTGTAGCCCCCTGAAGATAAACGGCAAAATAATTATTTTATTGATATTTAACCAAAAGAAATAAAAAGTACAATTCAATTTCCAAATGATCCAGAACCAGTTTGGAATTAAGCGCCGACCTCTATTATGTACCTTTATCTTTCTAGATGTTTATCAAAACCTATATACTTGACTAGAGTCAAAAAATTTTATATAAGATTTTGTAGGGTTTTTCTAATTAAATAATACAAGAGAATATACAAATCAGTTTTAATTTTTTTATTTAAATTCTTATTACCACTGCTTTCCTGTGGACTGTGGTTGATGGGTGCTAAAAACATGGCATATAAGTTCTGCCACTCCAAAAGCTTTACATGGATCCAGCACTTCTTCTTATTAAAATCCCTTATAATCTGGATCCATTCATTCCCATTAACAGCCCCCACCCCACCCCGCTCGCACTCCTCCTGGCTTCTTGTGGCATTAATCACACCACATACAGAGGGTACACTCCGCGCGGTGAAAGCTATGACTCCATGTCTGTGTATGAGGGAGGATGCTCACAGCGAACCCATCCTTCCCAGACGCCAGTGTGAAGTAACAGTCTGCGCGTTGTTCTCCGCTCTGGATGGTACTGGGATGTATTTTGGAAGAGGGGTCGGGCAGCAGCGACCCACCAGCATCCGAGCCTGACATGAATCACAAGTAAAAGAGCTCTTTCAAGCAAGTGAAGAGCACAGGAATGTGCACAAGTCCGCCGAGCTGCACTCGGGCTTCTCACAGCGACATTTTGGACCTTTTGGACCTACCTCGATTTGTTTGTAAATACTCAAACCAATCACAGAAGACTTTAGATGGTCACTGAATCAAGCCTATTTTAATATATTTTCTAATTTTCTTTCTATTTGGTTTTTTTTAACGTTTTGGGTGGGGAGTTTGGTTTGTGGGGAGTGTGTGTGTGGGATTTTTTTTTCTTTTGTCAAGCGCGAAGACAAACTTCTACCATGGCACTGGTTATGGAGCCCGTGAGCAAGTGGAGCTCTAGTCAGGTGGTTGACTGGATGAAAGGTAAGGCATCAGACGCGATGACCATTAAACTGCTGCGCTGCAGTGAATCGCATGTGTGGTGTTGCGCTGAAATGCATTTCAACACAGACTGACTCGAGATGCCAACAGAGAACAAAACACCTGCTGAGCCTCGGGGTTTCGCCTCGTCGCCTTGCAGCTTCGGGAAGCTTTTAATCACAGCCTTAAATCAGTTAATCGATCTTTTTTTTTTCAAGCACTTCTAGCTTGCAGACGTCTTGCCCCCCCCCCCCCCCCACTCCTTTTTAAAAAGATGTTCTCCAGAGCTTATCAGATTCAAACAGCTCTAAACGGCAAACCCATCTATTGTGTCCTGCAGTGGTCATTGTTAACACAAGGCTGCCTCGCAGATGGTTGTAGCGGAGATCTAGTAATTACACACAAATGATTTCCCCTCTCGCTGGATCTGGGTGCAGAATCTGTGTGGAGGAGGAAAGCAAAAGAGGTTCGAGTTATTGACCAAGCTTTGCATGTGCACAGAATAAAAACAGAGCTGGGAGAGCAGTACACTATCAGAGCTTGTACAGCCATCTGTGATATGTTTATCCACAGATGCTCAAGTCATTAAGAAGTCACAGCTGACTTAGATGAGCTTCAAGTAGTTTCAAAACCTCCCAAGGGTACCTAAATCCTGAGGCCTATCATAAAGATTACTCACTCAAAAAAACAAACATAAAATCCCCACAAAAACCACTTAAATGCGAATCAAAACATTCTTTTTTTTTTTTCATTTTTCGGGGATCCTCCAGCAGAATAATGAGGTTCAGTTTGGTGATGAAGCACTTTTAAGATTTTCTTCTTGAGAGAGAGCGAGACAGTGACATTTAGACTGAATTGAGGGCTGGAAAGGGGTTAGATAGACATACAGTTGTTGTTGCAATTAATTCATCATCCGCAAGGCTCAGTACAGCTGTCGGATGAGCGGCTCCTTTGAGGAAATTTGTCCGCTTATTCAGGCTCCAAAGATCTATAAATGTCCCAAACAGCTGTGGAGGATTTACTTCCACAGACTGTCAGGAATACTTTCAGGGCACAGATTCCTCATTAGCCATGCTGCTTTTTTGTCTGTTTGCATTACAAAGTTGGTACTTTGAGGGGAAATGTGATAGAAACGTAAGAGGAGACCTTAAACTCAGTGGGAGGATGTGATCTGCCTGTGTATTTGTCTTTTAACTCACACAAGCGCTCCTGCGATGTGCGTTGTTTTTCAAAGCCACGTGCTCACGTGTCAGGCAATGGCCTGTTTCAGATGAAACATACACATCCATAGGCCTGCATCTTTACCGCCTCAACACACACACACACACACACACACACATATGCACATACACACAAGCGAACATTATTATTCTAAGCCTGTAGGCCTTTTCTGCTGGCTCAGATATGTCATGATTGCAAGGATCAGACGGTTCTTAGTATGAGTTGTGTATTACAGATTGTACCTCAATCTGATGTGGCCTTATAAAAAGGCTGTTTAGGAGTGGATGCTTGCTCAGAAAGGAAACAAGATCCATGTGCAGTTTTATTTATAGAGACACACAGGGATGATTAGACGCGGAGATGGGCTGAAATTCAATGTCCGCAATAGTTTTAAATGAGATCCAAGATGATCTGTAAATACGCTGGTGGCACAAGTGAGGTATGTAAAGAGCAAGGAGTGGAGATTGGAAACGAGAGAGGACTCTTCAGTGTCCCACATCTGACAAGTGGAGCAGAGACAGTTCTTGTGCCTAGAGCCCAGTAATGGTAATTTAAAGTGAGGGAGCGAGTGGCACGGAGAGACACTGAAACAGAGGAAACGATGGGGTGGAGGGGGTTTCATTCTTGTCTCACATCCATTATCGAACCCGGAGGACTGGCAGCGTTTTGTCGTTAGCATTCACAGGTTCCATTATTACCATACCCGCTCCGTGATGTCACAGGAGGCCAAATAGGGGCACCCCGTGACCTTCCCACAGTCCCACTCTCCACCCCCTGTTAGTGTTTTGTGTGAGCTAGACGCTTTATTCCCAAGCTGCTTTAAAGAATAGATCCTCATCACAAAAGCGAAAAGAATTCCAGCTTGACTGGAAATTGGTTCTTACTAGGTGAAGGGTATCAGTGCAAACACATAAAATATGTGCATTTCATTGCAGTGTTGCACTTTGTACTGTCTGGGTGCTTTTGAAGTATAAACCTAACCCAGTCATAGGATTATCTGCGCATGAACATATTTGTTGTCTTGCGAGGCATATCAGTTTTTATCTTTCAGTGCAAACTCTCACTGTCTTCTTGTCTAACACAGACGACGACAGTGATCAATGACAAGTCAGATCAACACAGATCCATAATAACAATGCTTAACCGCCCTAAAGAGCTCTCTCTCCTTACAATGCCAGTGGATTATCTAGAATGGAGATCATAATGTGTCAGCGCTGTGCTTTTAATTTCTCCTCGGCGTGCCTGATAATCTGACTCTGACATGCAAGAGACAGGAAAATTGATGTGGCTGAGATGTCTTTCCATTCTACCAAAAAGGGATTTCTATTGCGCATTGTTCTTTTGCATGAGGCTTTCAGCAAAATATGAAACAAAAAATGGCAGATTTCAAAGGAAAAATAGAGAATAGAGAATATTAGTGCCATTTTGTGCCATGTTCCCCTTTTATTTATAGTAAAAATCATTTATACAGTACCTATCCACTAGATGCTTTATAATGTCATTACTTTAATTGTTGGGAGTCGGCAACAATTAAAGTAGCTGTTAACTTCATCAGCTCAATATCTCATGCTAGCATGTAGTCACTTTTTGCAAACTATCATGCTCTCCCTTTTCTTATTTCTTTATGTTAGCCCACGGTCAGCGAGAACCCCTGCCAAAAAACCTGCTTTGTGGTTTCTATGGCAACATGGGGAATACTTCATTGACATGATGAGTCTCAATTAACTTGGTAAAGAGGCTCATTAGTTAAGCCTTTAAATGTTATGCAAAACCATGAAACTCCCTATGTTTCCTCTCGATCGTTTAGCTGCCAGCTAAACCTGATCTGAATGCTTGATGGGGTTGAAGCTTAGCACTGAGACACATGTATATGATTGGTCCACTGCAATAAAAAGACAAGACGAGGAAAGAACTAACCTTGTGTGTGTTAGAGAGAAAGAGAGTGAAAAGGGAGAAATAGGGCCTGAGAAGATTAAATGTATAGGAAAAGCAGTACAAAAGCTGCTCCCTTGTAGCTCACTCGAATTAGTTTTCAGCTTATTAATGTGTTTGCTTGATCTGAAAGTGAATAAAACATAAATGAGTAAATGAGTTTCTAGGAAGCCTGAGGCAGAAACATCAATTATCAAATCAAATTTCATATAGAAAATAAATCAAATTGTGGTTTAGTTTATGCAACATGATTCTGCATGCTCGATTTGCAACATAATTTACATCATCGGGACTGAGTGCAGCTTCTGAAGTAAATACTTTCATGCATTACAGAGACACGCCATCAATAACTGCAGCAGTCTCCTGATTCTTTTCAATGTTTAATGCTAACACCTCGAGGACCAGTGGGTTAAAGTTAGAGTTGCTTTTATGCACTCCTCTCCTAACCATTCAACCATATGATCAAGTCCTCAGATCAACCTTTCAAGTTCAAATCGCACTCTGGGGACACGCTGCCATATTAGATTATCACAAAAAATGTGACAGACTTAAAACAGTCTGTGCAAAAACTGGCAAAGATGATCTTCAGATCAAGCCTAGTGTTTTAGTTTAACTTTTCAAAAGTACTAGCATAATTTTTTAGCTAAACCGATAAACTGGAAGTGAGGTCCTCCTCAATGCTTTGATCAATCAAAACCAAAACCAAGCATGGTACGTGGACTCCAGGGCATGTTTGCAAATTTGTGGCTTTTACCATTATTTGGGACTCCAATAAGCAGATATCTCTTGAATTATTAGCCTTAAAAATAATTATGAGACTTGTCAACCTAACTGTAAGATCGTAAGGCAGTGGCAGCATGTATTTTCTTCAGAACAGGTGTATGGACTTTGCAGTCCTTTCTTTGGTTGTTCGTGAAGAAAAATTACCACTGGGGATGTGCAATAAGCAAAAACACATTTTTCCAATCAGAGCTCACAGCCATGCTTTTAACATGATCAAAAGAAGTTGCCATGGGGACTGTTCGGCCCCCTTATCACCTACTGAACTGCTCGGCCCCCTCATCACGGCTTGAGGTATTTTTTGAAGGATTTTCCTGTGATGCTTTGGTAACAGACTTTGTTTTGTTTTTTTGTACGTTTTTGATTTACCCTGTGTATATACTTTTTAGAAAACAGTTTCTAGTCATACATTTCAGGGTGTAAAACTGGTTGACGCAGACAGAAGATGCAGAATCACTTAGTTTGTTTTCGTCTGCTGCACTTCATCAACTGTTTCTCCAAAAGATTTCACACCTGCTGCAGTAGCTGAATATGTAAAACAACTCGAGCACACCTACATAGCCTCTTTCTAGCTGAAAGCGCTTTCTGGTTTGAAGCTGAAAATGCAGCTCAGAACTGTTGACGAGGGGGAGTGTGTCAGATTTCTTGTCTTGACACAGACTGCTTCACACTCGCACACAACAAAATACAACCTGTGCTCACACTTTACAGATTTACAGCACATATTCTGGCAAAGCAAGTGATATCAAGTCCTGTTAGAATGCATAATGCAAACAGTGGTTTCACAAGAAATCTGAAAATCTGATGCAGCCTGCAAATAAAAATTCATGCTTTTGAGCTGTGCTGAAAGTTTTCTTGTTGTCCTTTGTGTTCCCCCAAGGGCTGGATGACTGCCTGCAGCAGTACATCAAGACCTTTGAGAAGGAGAAAGTAGGGGGGGAGCAGCTGCTGCGTATCACCCACCAGGAGCTGGAAGATTTGGGAGTGTCCAGAATTGGCCACCAGGAGCTGATACTGGAGGCTGTGGACTTACTCTGTGCTCTGGTGAGTCCAAGCTTCCCACACCATCTTCCCACTACTTTCTACTGTCACTTTGGAAAGTCAGTGCTGTCGGATGAAGTTTCTGTCGAACATTTGGCACCTCTGCAGCTCTGTGAAATCATTTAACAACTCAGTGAAGATAACAAGTTACAGAATAAAGATATTTTTCAGTAAGCAGTTGATATATTTGGTAATGATGCAATTTCTACATTGTTATCACTCCAAAGTCTGTCAGTTAACGAAATCAGTCATTCCAGGAATAAGTGGATGTAGATAGGATTGCTTTAGGCCCCAATTTTTAAACATCACAGCAAATCTACCAGAGTTACTAATCTGGCCAAAAGATCTTCCACAGGCAAATCTTACAACTGTCGTTAGTGTTGACATGGATTACTGCTTCATCTCGAAGGGATTTCTACTCTTAGTTCCCCAAAACACAAGTTTTGTGAGTGTCAGCATGATAGATTGCTGTTCTGCTGATTTGGCTAATGTGCAGCTGGAGTAGCTGGAGCATAATATTTATTCTCCTTATAACATTCATTCTGGATGTTACTGCATACAGAGTAGAGACGTCGACTTGTTTCTAACACGAGAATGTAACATTTAGACCTGTGGTCAGTCTTGTAGGGGCCAAATGAACGGAATTAAAATGAACTAATATATACTACAATCATCAGAAGCATGCTGCAGACTAAAAAATGAACTGGAAGCAGATTCTGGTCTCTGTGTGCAAATATGTTACATATAAAACTGGGGACTCATGAGCAAATATATCCCTGGAGCGTAAAGGGGGAAAAACAGAAGGCGATCCGGCAGCAGCACTAGCATGTCAGACGGAGAGATGGGAAGTTATGTAGCTTAAATAGATCACCAGATTAGGAAGGTATGTTTGGTATATGACGCAAGGAGAGTGACGCAGAGCAGCTTGAGCTGTCTTTCTGAACTAGCTTGGAGGCTTTGCTTCATTTAAGGAACATTTTTTTCTTAAATGGAGTTTTTCACAGGATAGCTGTTCCCAAATGTTCTCTTTTGTCAGTCAATGTGCACATATTTTTAGACCCTACTTACTAAAAGTGTCCATATTGGTGCTTAAAATTTGCTGTAAAAATGTTACAATTTATTTACTCTGGAAAACATGATTTGATTGATGAAGTAATTTATTATTGTGTTTTACTCTCTTACTTACTCGTAGATTATTTATAAAATAACTGTTTGATTGTTTGAAATAAGGGACAAATACTGTTAAGCAGTTTGAAGCGATTATTTTGGGGTTTAGAAAATTCTCATTTTGTATAACAGGAGCTACACCAAGGAATATTTGGTGTTGGATTGGATGCAAAGTGGCTCAGGTGTCTAAGGGTGAATCATATAAATGCTTTGCATCTAATTGAGAATACTTACTCTGGCCATGCTTTCCAGTTTACCACTAAAGGCAATTAAAATGTAGTCTTTTTGTAAGGTGTGTCATTCACCTTTAGCATCCAGCTAAATAATTTTCTCTCCTAATAATTTTGAGTTTTTTTATATTCACTTGCACATATAATTCCAGTATTTAATTCCAATTTTCTGTTTTTGAACCAAAGAAAGTTAGACTGCAGGAATATAAAAGTAAAAGATGGTAAATGAGAAGCAGAAATAACAGAGACAAGATGCAATAAAGTTGGACATGGGTCTGTGTTAACTCTTGAGATCCATAGAAAAACTGGGTGGAGATTACCAGACTAAGGTCACAGATGCAATCTGAATCTAAAGTCCACTCATCCTGCATCGCTGCTCAGGGGGCCCTGCTTCAGCCCTAAAGCTTCTTACGTAACTGGGATTTAGTTTTAAGTCTCTCAGGCACTGCTGTATTAAATATGATTAGTGGCCCTCCTGCTGCGCTCTCCCCTCCCAAGAAACCCATGACATGATAGATGCCCATAGGCCTGCACGTGCAGTTAGCCGCAAAGTGTAATGAGCGCTCAACGATGCTCAGGCGTGCAAAGTGACAGCTGGTTTCACACATTTTCATCATATGTGGAGCCTTTCTGTTGTGGATCGTGGTGGGCTGGTCGGCTGTAGTATTCCTATTCATAAAGTGCCATCAGAGAACAATTGGTTTCTATCTCCAGGCTGGAGATATTCTTGGAATGTGTCACAGTGAAAACAAACACTGACAAACTGGTCAAACACCATGAATTTACTTTCCTCTCCCTTCTAGAATTATGGGCTGGAGACTGAGAATCTCAAGACACTGTCTCATAAGCTTAACGCATCTGCCAAGAACCTGCAGAACTTCATCACAGGCAGGCGGCGCAGTGGCCATTATGACGGCCGAGCCACCCGCAAGCTGCCCAACGACTTTCTAACTTCAGTGGTGGACCTCATTGCTGCTGCCAAAAGCCTTTTGGCGTGGCTTGACAGGTGAGATTTGCAAAAAGATGAATTTAAACATTTGGTAAGTCATGTGTAAACATGTGGACACACACTGTGAAAAAGGGCCCCACAGAGCTGTGTAGATTCAGATACAGGTTCCCAACTGGTCCCATTTACAAGTACACACACACACACGAATACAGGTTCACATGGACACATATTTATATGCATACTGGGCATATTTTGGTATATTCTTGCATACTTTTCCTTAGATTCCTCTTAGATGCAAACTTACAACAGTGCAAATTGCTTTTGCAGGCAAAAAGATATAATAATAATTTTAATTAATTTAACATTTTTTATTACGTTGGTTGAAAATAACACACCAAATCAAATATATAACACTGACGTCAAAAAGGAATGAGACAGTCCTGTTTACATGCATTGGTACTTGTAGTCTGATTTTGGGATTTGTTTTTTAACAGATACAGACTGGTTTTGTTTTTCTGTGTAATGTCCATGACCAATCATTTGACAAGAAAAGATGAGTAAAAGACTTATATAAGGAGATTTTGACAGGGTGGCCAAAAAGACACTGAGAAAGTCTATTTATATGTCTCTTTATCCTTGCTTCCCTGTGGGATTGTGCCAGTCTGTGTGTTTGTGTCTGTTTGTGTTTGATGAATTTGGAAGTTCAAAGCTGACAACGTTCAGCAAAAATAACAAAGTGATTTGCTGTGCCTTTCCCCCATTATAGCTGACATGATTTACAGCATTCATCCCAATTAAAATTCACTAATCCGTGTTTCATTTCATGTTTGAAAATGCTTAATTGTTGACCAAATTATACAAATAGAAATGTGGGAGTCGAAGCTGCATTTGTTGATTGTGGATAGGACGCAGTTGTGAGGTTATTTGGAAAAAGCAGAACAGCAACTAATAATCTCTGCTCTACGTCAGCTGCTCTTGGCCTTAGGAGAAATGTGAATATTGTTAAATGTGTTAAAAGCGTTACAGACGTCACATTCTAAAAAAAACCCTAAAACAGACTAACATAGACAGAAATGTGAAGAATCCTCAAATGTAAAGGGAGAAATGCTGGTAAAAAAAATATGTACAATTTACCAGTGACTGAGTCTCAAAGGAAGAATGATCTAATGGTTCATTCCAGGTGCTCTTTCTTTTTCAGATCTCCATTTGCAGCAGTGGCAGATTACTCTGTGACCAGAAACAATGTAATCCAGCTATGTCTTGAGCTCACTACAATTGTACAACAGGTAAGAAATATGAAATGATTTATTGTATCGTATCCTGTTGTAATGTATTGCTTCATACTGTACAGAGCAAACTTGGGATCATCACAAAGCCTCTGTCAGAAAAAAGGAAGCTGATCCATATTAAAGTATAACAGCAGAATTGGAAAAATACCTTGTTCTTCAGTATATGTGCTTATGATTTTTAAGATGAAATCTCAAACATTTTACTTCATTCTCTGCATAAATTTCAAATCTTTCTAAACCCTAAAGCAGACATACGTTTGCACACTTTTTTCCCCTTTCGGTACATCCTGCTGTTTATTACTTTTAGAATTTGCAGCTGTCAGTGATAATGAGAAGCTGAAACTGGACGTGACTACTTCACAACTTGTTTCTCATCTGTCAGATATGCTTTCATGTAAAGCGGCATCCTAATTAGAGCCACCTCAAAGAGTCACCTAAAAATATATTCTAAAGTGATAGAAATGATAGACGCTTATCATAAACTGCAGTTTCATTTTATTGTATCTGGGTCTGTCAGTCATGTAGAGCTCCTAAAGATCAGTTAAAACTAAGAGAACTGTACAGGTTTTAGGTTGGTCTCTGTGGAATATAATGTTTATATAGAGTTAAGAGAAAAATTAAAGTGGGAAAACATTAAAAGTGAGAGTGAAAGAGGGCAAAAGGGAAAATAATTGAAGGCTGAGAGAGAGGAAGACTGGCAGAGAGAAAGAGAGAGGGAAAGATGTGCCTCCGCATTGGTGATTCATTTGTTTTGTGTTTGTGCCTGCCTGTGTGGGAGTGTTGGGGGTTATAGGTGCCAAGCTGCTCGGTTTTTGCTTATATCCACCTACAGCAGAAATGCCAATAATAACTTCATTTTGACAAATTCTCTTGAGGTAACAGTGCTTTCTGAATATTCCTCAGGACTGCTCTGTGTATGAAACAGAAAACAAGATCCTGAATGTGGTGAGTTTGAAACTTTGTTCTATCAAAGAACTAATTAAACTAATATGTGCAGCCCTGAAGATTGTGTTTATCCCTAACGTGTCCTCCGCAGTGTAAAACACTGTCTGAAGTGTGCGACCAAATTATCTCTCTCTCCTCGGATCCCATGGTGTCCCAGTCTGCACATTTGGAGGTTGTGCAGCTCGCCAACATAAAATCCACTGAAGGCTTGGTAAGAGTGACCCTCCCTCAGACTCTCAGAATCACACCAGTTTGGGGGAAAGGGGTTCAGTTTTAATTATCCAGCTCAGACTTTTTTATCTCACTTTTTCTACACTTATGAAAAACCATGAACAGATGCACTAATTACTGGCTTTAGTCTAGATTTGAAAGAACTTTTTTAACGGATTTTTTTGGTGTAGCTTCAGAAACACAGCAGAAACATGCATGCTGCTTTATTATAAAGTAATAATTAGTACGTAATAAATTCTTATTTTGTTCTTAGTTTGAAAAAAATAGTTTAGTTTTTGATAAATAAATTACACATTTTGTGTAGACTATATAGCCACATAGCTAATTACTAATAATTAAATTTGTAGGTATTTTTTAGGAGTCAGTCATTTATCACACAGTAATCCCAGGCATACACACCTTGTACTTCACTATACGTAACAAGGCGTACATAACAAATACACATAACAAATATTTCAATATACTTTTCACAAACTTGAAATATACTTAAAATATCAAGATGTTAAATTGTTTTTCAGGTTTGATGAACACAGGGAAAAGCCAAAAAAGTAAAGTACAAAACTTACTAATGTAAATCGTACTAATGACGATTAAACAGCATGACAGAGTATTTTGTTTTTTACAAATATGGCATGTGCAAATTCTCTCGCAGCGTTTCTCTTACTCACTGCAAACATATTTCTGCTCAAGCCCAGTACTAACTTTGCCTGATTTTCCAGTTAAAGTTTTTATAAATACAGTTTTCTAATGGAACAGCACACACTTACTTTTTGAAGCATGATGTGAATACACAGGCTATTTTCTTTAAAGGCTTGGTCAAGCCAGACTACAGCTATATATATATTTGGTTATCTGTACATACCTGTAGAGCCATCAAGAAGTATGCATACAGTTTTTCTTTTGATTACTTCTTTTTTGTTATATCTATCTCTAGAATTTCAACTTGGGGATGATACTGTCATGTCAAGGTTTCTGGGAATTACCAAAATTGCATTTCAAAGCAAACAGAACATCTGAAATATGGATTGTGGATTGTAAACCTTGCGTGCTGCTTTTCAGCACGATAATGGAACTCACATTAGCTGACCCCAAACTAGGTTTTGCTGAGCTGGTGGGCATGTGAGTCAGTGGGTAAAATGTGACATAAAAACAACATACTGGCCATATTCAGATGAGTGAAATGCAAGCAAATAGAATACAGCAACTGTTAGCACTTACTTTTAGGAATTGTATGTAACTGTTTAGAAGCAGAGAATACTTTTTTTCTTGCACTGTATATAAACACTCCCCTTTGTTGGACTCCATCTTTGCACTGACCTACACTCGGGCACAAGCTCCTTGCTTGGGGCCACAGTGAAAGCCCCACCCCCCACACACAAACGCTAGCATTGGGCATGGAAGTTCTTTCATCCGTTCAGTGAAACCTGAACACAACAGTGGGTCAAGTAGCCTAAAAATAAACCTCTTCCACTCATCTTGAAGACTGGCATGCTGCTTCTACGTTTCTGCGTGTGACTCGGTGTGTGTGTGTGTCACACAGATATGCATGTATTTTCTTGCATATCTGTGTGTAAATAGTTGTGTGTTTGTTTGTCTTGTACTTTTGACCCCTTTTAGTGAAAGCCTTGAAGGTTTTTTTTTCTATTTGCAGCACCAGACTACAAGTATTTGCAGATAAACAATCATTTATTTTTGATTGAATCTGCTTGCGAGGGACTCGTTACATGACATAAGTTTGCAGAGTGTTCTGTGCATTTAAAGAAAGTGCACTCATGTGATATTTTATGACTTTCCTCTAGTTATTTAAGACTACTGAGACAAATTGAGATGTGTATAAAAGCACTTTCCTTCTCAGGCTTTCACTGAGTAAAAAACCCAGATTTTCTACCAGTTTTGCACCGCAAGCAGATTAAAACAAATGGAGATTTGCAAATATGGAGTAGTCTGTACTGCAAATGACTGCGGGGCTGAGCTGAGGTGCAGATGATGCCGACTCCTAATGCTGTGCTTTAAAAGGTAGCCATTTACATATCTGCTATATTCCCACAGGGCATGTACATCAAATCAACATATGATGGTTTGCATGTGATCACCGGCACCACAGAGGGAGTAAGTGCAAATGTCTTTCTGCTCACCTTTGCAGAGTTTCGCCTCACTGTTCATTCACTATTTATACTTTACTTGAATCAGAGCTGCTTTTAATGACTCGGTCTCTCTGTTTTTCCATCAGTCACTGGCTGACCGCTGCAAGAAAATCCATGCTGGAGATGAAGTCATTCAGGTCAATCATCAGACAGTGGTATGGTCATGCTTTTTTCTTTCTCTGCCTTATTATTATATTGTTTTTATAAGAAAATTGGTGTTATTTGAATTTGCATGTTATTTGCATTGCATTTGCAGATTATTTATGCAAATGTTTGTTTAATTTTGACATTTTTTGTACATAAAGAAATTATGAATGCATGTTGTTGTTTTATACACTCCTGCGGTTCAGTGCTTTTATGAGCCACTGCAGCTCAACTGTTATTGTCTAGGATACTGGCTGTAGTGTCTCTTGTAGTAGTTTTTGAGGGCCATCATGGGGTCAGTTGGATTTTCTGTTAAAAGCAGATCAAGAGGTACCTGCTTCAAAAAGGTACCTTTTGTTAGCGCGAGTTCTGTTTTCATTCCTAAAAACCAGTGGCACACACACATTGTTTTTCTTGATAATTAGACCATTCTTGCGAATTGCGATGCACCTGAATGCGACTACCAAATTTTAGCCTTCTTTTTTTTTTTTAATAGATAGCAGAAAAGAACTGAAAAGCAGATGGGAAATGGAAATAATAAAGTGTATTATCCAGGCTCAAAGTGGGGATGTTGCTGTTCATTCTTCTTATTTCAATACATGGTTTTTTGACCTCAAATTGTTCTCAGCTGTCCCCAGATTCAGCATGAGCACTTATCAGCCAAAGTAATTGCCATTGTTTCTGTCAGTGAGAGGCATAACTGCACAAAATGTCTGTTTCTGCAGCGTACACAGCGTGATGAGCAGAAATGAAAGGGAAAAAACTTTCAACTTTCACTTTTCCGTAGAGCGGAATTTAAATATAGCACCCTTTGTTTAAAATAATTGCTACTTGTGTGTGCAACAGCGAGATTTATGATAATTACACAGCTCAAGTCAGATTCATTTCAGTCAGTCAAGTCACCCACTGAATGCAGCCATGTTTTGGAGAAAAAAGTGGAAATGCAGAGTTGATTTTCATTTTACCGAAGCATGCGTCAGTCAGAGTCATGCTCCTCATGGGGCACCAAAGGAAAATGCAATGTATTCAAACAAAACTTCTACGGAAGCTATTTTAGCCTGTCATAGTAATGTAAATATTAGCATTACATAAGCCCAACACAGAAACAGCTAAATGAGATAGGCCCTTGATTTATAGTATAAATGATATGAGTGCTTTTGCAGACTGATTTGCAAGACATTCTCAGCTCTTTCTAAACAACATGATTATGATTATGTTGCACGATATTAGTATGTGGGGTAGGACTGAGTAATAGGTGTTCTCAAACAGAGGATGGACTCTTGCAGCAGCCTAAGTAGGCAATACATTACTGCAGTAGAGTTACATGCTGAGCTAAAACTCCACTGTTACTCATAAACATTGCTTAAACCAGCTTAAACATTGTTAATGCATTTAATTTATTATGGCACAGAGTGTAGAGCAACTTAATTACGGCTGATTGTTCACAAACGTTCCTTTGAGGGTTTAGAGAAACTGCATTGAACTAGATTTGTCTGTGATGGCCCAGATTACTGCCACCATCTCTTCTTACAGGAAAATGAGATAACAAGTCATAAAGAAAAGTTGTTAAATATCTTAATACTCAAGGACAAAAACACCACCAAGTGAAAAAACACAGGCATGTTATAAATAGTTGAGGGATTTATAATTAAGGCAGCAGGGAGTACTCCAGCAAAAAGACACAGACAAGAGTTCACTGGATCTGAGCATCGTTTTTCATAGGAAGTGGATGTAGAAATGGCAGCTAAAGCAAATGAGTTACATCAAAGGAAACGAATGAAGAAAAAAATGCTCTGCCTTGTGATTAACTTGAAAACATGTAGAAAGACCTAAGGGTTTGCTAATTTGTAGGTTATTTTGGTGGTGTTGTGCACACAGAAGTAAATAACTCTTGACAACAGTGATAAACTCTGGTGCAGGAATGGCCATTAAAAGAAAAAAGCTTCAAATGCATAAAATATCACATACACAATGGTACATTTTAACGCTTATGAGTTTTATCTGAATTTCCAAAGTGAGATGTAACAAAAGGAAGAAACCAATGACTTGATGTTGTATAAGAAACACTTTAAAGTACAACATTTCTTTACCAAGTAAACAGCTTAAAAAGCTGAAAATCAGGGATTTACTGCTTTAAAAAGCAGTAAATCCTACCAAAATTCCTACCAAAATTCTACCATAGAATAAAGAATAAAAGCAAAGTGTCTGTCTGCCTGTTCATGCAGTCTATGTCTTTAATGCACTTTCTGTGAAGAATTTCTGTGTAGTGGCTGTAAAGGTGAAAAATTACTTGGCAAGGAACAAAGTGATTGCCAGGTCAGAGACTGAAAAATGTCTGGTTCTTCAGGGTGCTTGAAATACACAAGACATACTGAAAATTCACTGCGGTCGACCGAGCGGGAGAATTTTTTATTTTCCTCCCCAAACTGGACCTGGCATATTTGGTTCAGCAGCAGAGAGTGTTTCTCTGGGCGGGTTGCTATTCGTGCCAAATATCATTAAAACTGGGTTAAAGAGTATTTACATGGCATGCAGCTGTTCACAACACACAACATCAGGCTGTACCACAACATGGCAGGAGGCGTGCAAGATGCCCTGAGGCATCCAGCTTTGCATTAAACATCATCATCAACATGAACCTCAGAGGGCTGCAGGCTGTGCTACAGTTGTCAACCATCAGGATCCATGTGCATTACCAAAATAACAAAGTAACAGCACCTCGAATAAAACAGCTCACATTTTCTGGTGAACTGAACTTCAAAAAAAAAAGAAAAAAAGATTAGGCATAAAGAAAATGACTTCAAATCGTGAATGGAAACTACCTGAAATACAGACAGTTAATAAGAAGACTAAATGTGGCATTGTTAAACTGAAATAGCAGCTTCTTATGCCTCCTCTCTGGTGATAGCATCACTGAAGGCATTATGTTTTAAGCCCGCATCCTTCCCCTTTTCATGATCAGACTGTCTCAGGAATGTTTTGAAGAAATTTGTTCAGGTTTGGTCCAGCTGTTCATTTATAGCATGTTTTTTAAAAACATGCTTTTTAAGCTCATCTGGCTCAAGAACCAATGAGCTTATGCCATGGTAAGGTGTCCACTGATAGCCCATCCATTTGTCCAACCACAGCTCATAAGACTCACGCCTCCTCCTAAAGTATTGGTCAGAATTTAAACAAACTTACACACAATGATCACCTAATGGGTCTTCACCCACACTCTTCTCAAGATTAATGTCACCTTTGTCCTTTTTACAGGCATTTTAACCTGTTAATTGTCATGAATCTTGACCCGGGTGAGCGGCTAGTATCATTGATTTTCTGCTTGTACCAAAAACTCAAAAATTGTTACAATTTTCACATAAATGTCTAATAGTATTGAATGATAAAGTAATAAAGTAATGGACAAATGTCAAATTTAGTCAAGTTTTTCTGTAAAAACTCTTCTGGTTATTATTCAGGAGCATAACTGTGGAACTTAAGGATACATTACAACCATATTTCAATATTGTTCAGATAACAAACTTTAGAGCCCACCTATTAAATTCTATAATGATCGCTACATATGTGAGTGTACAGAGACAGATGCTGCAGCATGAGTATCTGGTAGATGAAGGTGAATTTTTAAAAATGTAATAGCTTAACAGTCCATCAGCTAGTTATGCGAAAATGTCTGTGTAATAGTAAAAAACTGATTACATGATGACAGTCATATTCTCAAATATTCAAAGGTAAACTTTACTGATTCATTCATATGGCAAAAAAACAACAGAAACAAAACACTCCCTGTTTATTTAGTCTAGGCAATATTTCTCGTTATTTCTGCAGTTAAAATGCCCGTGTGGGTTGAGGAAACCCTTATCGAGCTATTCTTGTGCACTAGGTGGGCTGGCAGCTGAAAAATCTGGTGAACTTGTTGCGTGGAGATCCTGCAGGTGTCACCCTGACGCTGAAGAAACGCCCCCAGAGCACGCTCACGTCAACCCCTGCTCTGCTGAAAAACATGAGATGGAAACCATTAGCTCTGCAGGTATGATGACTGCCTTCATGCGCCACAGATATATCTTTCATTCATGTCTCTGTGTGGCTGTTGATGTTGTTCGCTCGTGTTCATCTCTGTGCCTGTGGTGAAAATAAACGTATAAAGCTAAACACCAAAAACCGCGATCACCCTAAAATGGGCAGAATATAAAATGTGTAGCATGAATCTGCTTGTACAGTAGCGTCCAAATTAATCCACCTGACTCCACCCAGTTTGTGATCACGAGTTTCGACTTTAACACCATTTTTACCAATTATTACATGTTTGTAATGCACCTTACAAATCTCAAACACTCTTCTTTTGACTAACTGATGGAAGAGTCCAGCATCATCCATTCAGATTTTGACATTTCAGCCCTAAGTGGCATCTGTTGTCCTACTTCAGCCAAACCAATTACAATATTAGGACCGTGTGCCTGCGCCAGAATGGGTGGAAATGAGAGGGACGTGTATTAAAGTAGTCCAGCCTTTCTTTGAGTCCCATTCCAGAGAAAATGTTTTCTCCCCCTGAGGCCCTGAAGCGCAGTGCTGCTCAGCCTCCTCCCCCTTCACGTCCTCACATTCTTCTTCTCCACCTAAATCGAATCCGCTATGTCGCTGGCATTTTTCAGGGGCAAAAAAAAAAGCCAACCAGAGACTATGGTGTTTTCTGATCTGAGCTGTGACTAAAATTAAAAATGTCAAGGTATTCTGCTAAGTTACTGAAAAGAACATTGCGCGGTGACTCATATAATGGTCTTATGATGGAGCACACAGACCACTCAGTGTTACATCTCAGCTATTGGTCAGCTGTGAGTTTGTGCAGCATAGTTTGAGTAATGTCTTATTAGTATTCTATTGTTAAAAAAGCTTTTTTTTTGGAAGTCGATGATTTCTTGTGATTGGATTACATTTCTCCAACTATTCAAGTTAAGCTGATGATGTTGCATATTCTTATTCTGACAATACATTCAGCAAAGTTATTTTACATTGTGGTGCTTAAACACAAAGACATGTTTTCTTTAGAAAACGGTCTACTGTACTTAACAAACAAAGTAGGCTACGGCCAGATCCTCCTTGACCTGACTAAGAGGGATGACTAGACCGCACGCCAGCCTCTCTTCCTCTGTGCACCAGTTAGAACTAGAGCATCAGAAACGTACAGTACACAGCTCATTTCATGGTTGAGATGCTCAGCTGCACAGTCTGAACAGAGCGAACGCTCCCGAACTGACTGACTGAACTGCTGTGAGCTCCAAATTTTCATTGTGTCGGTCCCTGTAACTGTTTCTCTCGCTCTTTCTCTCTGTCTGCCTTTTTCTCTGTCTTTCACACATGCTCACACATACACATACACTCGCTTACACACAGCCAATCTTCCCTCAGAGCCCCAGCAGCAGTGTCGCTACGCCAACCAGCACTTTAAGCACTCCGTCCAGGAGGAGTAGCTGCGCCCTGCAGGACCTCTACATTCCCCCTCCTCCAGCAGAGCCCTACACCCCCAGGTGAACACAGATGTAAAACACAGAAAACTTTGCTTGCTTTGAAAAAGGTTTCCTACCAGAGTTTTCACTCTTGGTGTAACTACAGGGCAGTGTTTTTATGTGCACATTATGTACGACACAGTCATGTTATCTTATTGAGTGAAGGTGTACCGTTGTATCAACAATGGCAGTGAGAGGAGGGGAGTCTGTTTTAAAAGATGTGAAAGATAGAGGTGAAAAATGATGAAAAATATGCAAAAAAAGAACAAAAAGTAATGCACAGTTTATATTTTGCTAAATGTTAAATGTAAAACAAACACTCACTTATTAATTACACCTTGCTGGTGCCAGATTGGACCCGTTTGTGCCTTCAGAACTGCGTTAATTCTTCATAGCATGGATTCAACAAGGTGCTGGAAATGTTCCTCAGAGATTTTGGTCCATATTAACTGGATAATATCACACAGTTGTTGCAAACTGCAAATCAGCTGCACGTCCATAATTTGAATCTTCCCGTTTCATCACAACCCAAACATGCTCTATTGGCCTGAGATCTGTTAACTGTGGAATCCATTTAGTACAGTCAAGTCGTTGTCATGTTCAGCAAACCAGTTTGAGATGATTTGAGCTTTGTGATGGGTGGGATTGTGATTGGGTGGTATCCTGCTTAAAGCATCCATCAGAATCATGGTGAGCAACAATACTCAGGTAGTCTATGGTGTTTAAATGAGGCTCAGTTGGCACTAAGTGTGCTAAGAAAATATGTCCCACACCATTACACCACCAGCAGTAGCTTGAACTATAGCATGGTTCCATGCTTTCATGTGAGGTCTGACCCTACTAACTGAGTGTTGCAGCAGAAACTGAGACTCATCAGAGCATCCAATGTTTTTCCAAGTCTTATCCAATTTTGGCGAGGCTGTGTGAATCGTAGCTTCAGTTTCCTGTTCTTAGCTGATTGGCAGTGGCGCCATGTTTTGTCTTCTGCTGTTGCCTGTCTACTTCAGGGTTTGATTGACCTCTTTCGCATACTTTGTTTTAAAAAAAAAAAAAAAGTTGCTATTGGCTCGATGCAGACTGGTCATTTTCCTCTGGCCTCTGACATCAATATGGCATTTTCACACAGAGAAGTGGTGCTCCTTGATATTTTCTTTTTTCTGTACCAAATCCCAGCAGATCAGCAGTTTCTGAAATTCTCAGATCATTCTGTGTGGCACCAAACAGCCTGCCACGTTTAAAGTCACATAAATAATTTCCGATGCTTGGTTGGACCTTCAGTGCACTATCTTGACTATGTCTACATGTCTTAATGCATTAAGTCAAAGCCATGTGTTGGCTGACAAAATGTTAGGTTTCCCCAAGAAAATTGTTTGATGATTTAAATTTTACCCATCAGTTGATTTATCAGAAATTTTCAGCCTAATTTCACCCATTTCTTGCCACTTTGCCACTTTTTTGACAACTTGTAACTACATAAAAAGAGTAAATGATGCCATGCAATGAAATTCACCTGATTAGTCATTCCAAATAGGTTAGTTTGCTGTATTCATTGCTATTGAATGATATCAGTCTGAGTTTTCTACTACAATATCTAGCCTAGCTCATTAGCTGTACCCTCTGCTGTTTGGATAAACTCTGCAGGAGTGAGTGGGAGTAAGAGAGAAAATGAGACAGTGAGAATCTTTGTTTTCCTTTTTGTTTGGTAGCAAATATGATGCACAACATTTGGATAAGCTTTACAGTGAAACTTCTGAACATGCAGACAGCTTGTTGCACCTCACAGTGGCTGCAGGTGCTTCTCCCACACTCTTGTCACAAAGTTCCCACAAGAACGGAGCCATGTCACATATTGAAAGGCTCGGCTGGTGACATGAGTAATAATTAGTTCCTCCTCAAATTTCAGCTTCTCTCATATGCAAACAACAAACACAGTGCATCGTGTTCTGTGGAAAAAGAAACGCTCTCCTCTGAGAGTCAAAGATAAATCGGGAATTTTTGACTGATGCTTGAAAGCTTTGATTTCCCAGGGTCAGCTCCAACACGTGACTAAAGATAATAACTAATAACGCTACACGATTAGTATTGTTTACCCAGAGATTTTTGTTGCTGTGTAATGTTTTACTGAGTGTATTGTCCCAAGAGGATGAATCTTACTTACTTTGGAGATCCCCAAATGCCAAATCAGGCTGGTGAGCATTATCGAGCTAAATATATGAAGTTTGTATTATTAAGTCTTCGGTGGATGCATGTTAGAAATCTCATGTTAGCGATCACTGTATTTGTAACTGGTTTAAAGAAAGGGAATATAACTACAACAATATGTGTTATGAATTTTAAATCATGAATAAATACCATTAAAATACCTGGACTTGTACCATTAAAACCCTCAAAACTGATAATAAATTGACCGCTGCTGTCGAGAAAAAAAAGGTGTTGCACGGCGAGATGCGCTCCTTATTTTTCCCTGCTGCTATTTCCCTGATTATTTTCCCTGCGCTGTGCTTTGTTTGACTTAATACACGTGTAATTGCGTAAACACTACCAAATACCATAAAAACTAGAGCACAAAATGTGTAGGAATCTGCAGCTGAATATACTCCTGTTTGAGTAATGTTTGATGAAAACTAAAGTACATTGGCAGTGGAAATTATTTAGCCCAAAGAAATCTAAGTATATACAAAAATATATATCTCTAATGGGGACAGATGGGCTCGGAGCAGAACAACGTCTTCTCTCTGATCTTATTCCAAACCCTGACAATAAAATGACTTCCTGCTTTCTGTTACTGAAGAGATGACAAGGGAAGCCTGCCGGATGATGATCCTCAATCAGATGTCCATGTCGCCGAGGGATCTGAGTCACCAAACTCCTACTTGGATCAGGAGTGTCGAAGGCGATTTCCTCTGGTGGAGGAGGATACTATACTGTACTGTTACGAGTACGACCAGAACCAAGAGGGTGCATCAGTCCGCAGGGGGAGCACGCCCACCTACGGTAAGACCTCTGCCTCATCCGAGGATTCACCGCTGTAATCGTGGGAGCCAAGAATTCAAAGCCGTGCAGATGTGACGTCTTAATGTTTCTAGGTGTTTTTGATTTGTGTGTGTGTGTATGTGCGTGTGTGTCTGTGTGGGGGGGCAGGCTGTGTAATATTGCCGTTCCCTGTGCCTCCTTGCTCTAGGGAGGCTAAGGCCCATATCAATGCCAGTGGAATACAACTGGGTGGGAGACAACGAAGACCTGGCCAAGCTGAAGAGAGAGAGCAGGAGAGGTGAGTGGGAGGCAGTGGGAAAGAGAGAAAAAGAAAGGGAGGAAGAAAGGGACAGAGGGAGCTGAGGTGAGTGGGAGGAGATCTCATAATATCCTCACCCTCTCAGATCTCCCAGCCAAAAAGTAGAAGGATGAGCTGGCCTGTCAAAACTGATAACATGCTGGATATCAGCTCCTGCCTGTATCTCCTCCATATGTTCATTATCTATCACAGCTCTCCCCCCTCTTCATCCCTCTCTCTGTTTCTTTTTCCCTCTCAGCTTCGCCGTGCCTCCGAGTTTGGATATAAAAAGTACGCTGTTGCTTTGGCAACTGTATAAATATATTTTCCTAAGATTTTCCCATTTTGCTGGTGACTGTTGAGCTAGGTGGTAAATGGAGTGGGAGGAGACTGAATTGCTTTATTTCAGCCTCAAACAACGACTTGAGTGATGTGTTTGTTTCCTCTGAGGATGCTGCTGATATGTTGCTCCTTTGGGCTTTTCAGAAAAAGTGATGGAGCTATATTTATCTACAAGAGGCAGTATTTGGAAGTTTTGAGGGCTTCCTGCCTGACAACGGCTTCCTCGGTAGATGTTTTAACACTTTTCACATATTTTAGTGGAAAGTCTTGAACCAAAGTCTTGCCGATAGGCAGCAGACGGTTCGGTGTTTATTGACGTGAGTAAGAGCGTGTTGTTAGGATTTAAGGGGAAAAAAAGCCGTTTTGGGTTGTTGTGATGTGTACAATAGTCTGCCTTTGTTGTGTCCCTGCAGAGAATTCTCTGATGCATTTTGAGAGCGAAGACAAGACCTCACGCGAAGACTTTCTCCTGGGTCGCAGCCTGAGTCAGAACAGGAGGAAGACCGAGCGAGGAGCCAGCCCGACCCATTACACACTCGTCCCTGCCCTTCAGATGGAAGTCTCCCGGTCCACGTCTAGCTCTGACTCTGCATCCTTGTATCACGTTAGTCTGTCCTGTCCACAAAAAGTGAAATCATTCTTTGTCAGAATCCACACTGGGATTTATTTCATGCCGTCATGTGTTTTGTTTTAATTTCGCAGGTGTTTGAACGATCCTCATTGCTTTCAAGATCAAAGAAAAAGGGTAAAGGTAGGATCATTTTTCTGGGATTGAATTTTACATGCGTGCTCACTTGTACTCAAATCCTTATATAAGCAGGTGCTTCATAAGTAGAGTTTTCTGAGCCCCCTCCTCTGTTCTGCTCCCCTGCTGGTGCCTGCAGCTGGAAGTCCTCTCACTTCAATCAGCAAACGGCGGATTTCCTGCAGGGACTTGGGTCAGGGCGACTGTCAGGGCTGGCTGTGGAAAAAGAAAGACGCTAAAACCTATTTTTCGCAGAAGTGGAAGAAGTACTGGTTCATCCTGAAAGACACGTGTCTGTATTGGTACATGAATGAGGAGGTGAATATGATCGTTCCCATAAAAGAGTAATTGATACGTTTTAGACTTCATTCTTCAAGCTGAACTTTGAATTGACTCTCTGTTTGCTTATCTCAGGATGAGAAGGCGGAGGGCTTTGTCAGCCTACCAGAGTTTAAGATAGATCGTGCCACTGAATGCAGAAGGAAGTTGTGAGTGCCTGTTTTTACCTGAACACCAAATATAAATGCGCATTGCTTTTGCATTTATGCATGTCACGTATTTGCACACAGCCCTATAAACATCATTTAAGCGGTTATCTTGTGCAAACTGGTTCCTGGCAAGAAAAGGGGCTCATTCTTAATGTCTGTTTTGTGCCAGATTTGATCTTTTCATCCGAGAATGAACAAAATATGTAATTTGTTTAAGCTTTTCATACAGATCTATACTGAAAATTTAATGGACTGACCATTCAGAGCAGTGGGATCGAGTGCCTGACTCACAAACAGCCAATATTCTGACAGCACAGCAGATGTTACTTTGTTTCAGATATTAATTTAAAATTATGAAGAAAAGAGAGAAATTGCCGAAGCAGCAGCTGTACTAATAGTTTTTGGTATATTACTACAACATGAAATATTACAGTAACAAAGATCTTTAAAAAGTTTGCTGACTGAAAATGTCACTGAAGAAGGGTGTGACTCACATTTTATGAGTCACACTTGAAATAATTCTAAGAAATTCTTGTGGGGCTTTTTGGGCCTGGAGTGCTTTCTGGTTACAGATGGAGGGCTGGAAGCGTGATGAGTATATGCATTAAGTGATCGAGTAAGAGGGGAAGGCTGTGACGTAGTTGATGAGTCGGGCAAGACTGCAAGTTTTAAGATAAAGACAGGCAGATACGAAACACTGCAAACTGTGTGCAGGATTAGAAAATAATATGATTTCTATCTTAATTGGAGCATGGCTGCCTCATACAAATTGTGTTTCTATGATGGGTATCATTGCATAACTACCTTCCTTTACTACAGTGGCCTTAATGGATCTATAGCTTGTAGGTATGTTTTAGGGAAGAAATGTATTTAGATTTTTCTGTATAATGAGAAAAATAAATGTAACTTTTGGTTATTTTAAGAGCTATTCTTTCTAATTTTAACTTGAAAGAAAAGAAAATTCTCCAAAATTTTGCTGGTCTAGACCGGGGGTGTCAAACAACTCCAATACAGCCCACTGATCAGCTTTGGAAACAGTTAAGCAGGGCGTAAATTTTAGAGTTTTACAGCTTTTCCTACTGATAAATACCTTGCCCATGACTATTTATGTTACGCCAACATTTTTACAATTGGCCCACACTAACAAAACAAGCTAACTTAATTAATTAATAAATAAATAAAACATTTTCAGTCAGTCAACAAAAATAATATGTCCTTTATGTTTGTTTTTAATGTTTTTGAATGAGAGGACTGTCTAGTCAGTGTGCTACCAAAAAAAAAGAAGTAAATTTACATATTTATTTCTTCTAATTTAAGCCCAAACAGAGAGATTTCTTTCATTTACTATGGCAATATTTCTTGAAATTGAAATGGCACGTGTTTTTCTTGTATTACTTTATATTATATTTTCATATAAAAGACCTCGGGATGACTGTTGTTGTGAACTGGCGACAAATATATACATTTGAATTAAATTGGATATTCATGTATCAGGGAATTAATGTCTAGTTAAGTTTACTAATTCATGTGTAGTTAAATGTTTCGGTGGTTTGGCTCACTTAAGATCAAATTTGGCTGTATTTGGCTCACGGACCGTTTACAACAGTCGAAATGACCTTGTGCTGCGGTTTACTTAGCTTAAAGAGTTAAAATCATTAGGACTGAAGGATTAGATGGGTTTTGGCATGGTGGTACAGTAGGTAAGACGGTTGCCTCATGGTCGAGTTTGAGTCTGCTAGATAGCTGGGGCTTTTCTGTGTGGAGTCTACATGTTCTCCTGGCGCCTGCATGGGTTCTCACTGGGTATACTGACTTCCTCCCACAGTCTAGACATGTGAGATTAATTGGCAATTCCAAATTGGCCATAGGGGTAAACCTGAGCATGAATAGGCGGTTGTCTGTCTCTCTGTAGTTGCACTGTGACAGGCGACCTCTGCAGGGTGCCCCCTGCCTGTCACCCAGTGATAGCTGGGATATTCTCTAACTAGAATTAGATAAACAGAAGGATGTATGGCTTGATGGGTTGCTGTTCAGAGTTAAACAACAGGAATATTAGAGGGTTTGGGGTTGTGTTTAATAATTATGTCTCTATCTTAATTATTTATCTTAATGATACCCTTCAGCTTTTGGGTTGAAGACTGTGACTGTATATAAATGGAATCGTACTTCATGAGGCTGACTCCAACAACCCAAAATAATCAAAGCGCTTTATCTCATGACGCGCAGTCTTGCTGTTTTTGTGTCAGCATGAATCACTATATGCACGGCCATGTGTCGGTTTATTTTTCCAGTCGACAGCATTCACATAGAAATGTGAGCCATACGTTGATGTCCTTCTGCTTACATGTGATTAAATATGTCCCTTTTAGTGCTTTCAAGGCTTGCCATCCGAAGATAAAGACCTTCTACTTTGCTGCGGAAAATGTAGACGACATGTCCCGGTGAGTTAATGAGGCTTTTATAGCCGTATTGCACACTCCCCTAACATTTAGACCCATACTGTCTGCAAACTGAATCCCCCTACTAATAGACTGCCCTCTCTGTTTGAAACAAAGTAGTTTTGTAAGTTTATTAGTCAGACAGTTGAACACATACACGCACGCACACACACACACTGGCATGAGATGTTTCATTGGATGCTGAACTGCTGTGCGTCAGTGCTGTTGTTCTCCCCCACAGGTGGCTTAGTCGTCTCAGTATGGCAGTGGCAGGCTACTCTGAGCAGCAGGAGAAAATGCGCCAAGACCAAGGTGAGATTAGTCACAGTCTGTGTTCACGGTGCTGCAAGAATTTCTTCAGCTGTTACAGGTCAACAGTTATATAAAACTGATGATTTCTAAGCAGTGGGACACCACGCTGTTGCTTTTCGATTGAGGAATTACGTATATAAAAGTTGAAACAAATGCGTGAATAATTATTTTGCCTAGTCTTCATTTGGCAGAGGTTTTGATTTGCTGTCAGAGGCTCACAGCAGTAATTAAGCTGCTGTCTTTACTGTTTAGAACTGGAGGTGCAACAACTTTTGCACTAAAAAATGGACAAAACTGCTTGTTCCAACATTAACGTTTCTTTAAGAAAAGTGACTGTAGAGAGTACTCCATTTAAATTCTTGCTTCTTTAGTTCGGTTAACTTGCTTTAAAGTAAAGACTTCTTTGTCTGAATCTTTCCACTGGGAGATGAGCTCATTAATTATTTATTTGACTGTCAAAGTTTAGAAGAATTACAAGGAAATAAATGGGGATTTGAAAATTATAACTTGGCTTAGAGTAAATTTTATGCTATGGCCTGGGAAAACAAGACCAGATGCAGGGGATTCAATAAACAGATTTAGATCAGCGGCAGAGGCGTTGTACTTCCGCTTTACATCAGATTCAAGAATCGCGTCTTCGTGCTGAGTATAAATAGTAATTTTAAGGGTATGAATAAGTTCTTCAGCTTCTTACAGATGGACCGGAAACAATGTAACTAACCCTTGCGCTATTTAGAGGAGCCTACGTAGGAACCGTGCATGGGTGGGTGGGTGAGAGCAGGTTTATCACTAGCTTCATGAAAACAGGGTCTTTTGCTTTACAGAAGAGTTTCTAAATTAGAACCATAACACCTCCAGAAGACCTATAAGGAAGTTCTCACATCTTAGATTCATCCTTTTTCACACTCCACAGTGGACCTGGACTTGTACATCACACCTACCCATCCACACTCCTGCCACAGTAACCCTGTCAGAGCTGTTAGTCAGAGTTTGATTTTTCCGACCTCATGCAGGTGTTCAGATTGCAAACTGTATGTGTATGAGAAAAGTTACCCCTTTCTGCTGCATGTAGAAACAGTTGATTTTGCTTGTGCCTAGAAGTATTAACTCAACAGTACTTTGTATATGACAGATTACTGGAGTGAGAGTGATCATGAGGACATGGAAATGCCCTCAATGTCCAAACAGGACAGTCCACCACCACCTTATGACACCTATCCTAGAGCATCCTCAGTGAGTCTGTCAGCTTGTAGTTCAGAAATTTATGGTTGATTTACTGAATTTTCCTCTGCGGCACACGTTCCTTATTTTTCTTCTGTCTGTTTGTAATTAGGTGAGTCCTTACCTGGAACCGAAACGCGGACATCTCTCCTCCTCCGACACCTTTCAGTCTCGTTCTTCTCATGAGGAGTTCCGCCCGGAGTCTCAGGAAGGCAGCAGCAACAATGGCATCTCCCCCGGGCCAAAGACGAGCAGCCATCGAAACTCGTGGCACGACCAGATGGAAAGCAACACACGGATGCACTACCTCCAGACGTTTCCCATGGAGGAATCCTTGTTATCTGAGGACAGGGACCAGTTGGCGATGGAGTACCGCAGGCAGGCCACTCTGCCTGCACAGCGCAGTCTGCTGCAGGAACAGTACAGAGCCCTGCCCTTGCCCCTTAGGGCCAGTATTGATTCAGAGGCAGGAGGGAAACCTCGCAGCTTCACACTTCCAAGGGACAGTGGCCTCCATGCTATCCTGGCTGCCACTGCTGCTTCTGACCAGGGGGAACCACAGCACTATCCGCTGGACCGGTCCAGAGATGCAGGTCAGATTCCTTATATGAATTTTCAGTTTTACTACAATATGCTGCCTGTCATGAGAAGCCAAACAGTTGCAGTCTTCTCTTTTGTATTTATTTTATAACATTTTTACAGGATTTGAATTCACCAAAGCCCCTTATGATTTAATAACACTGCTGTTAGGCTATAAACCAATAGCAACATGCTGGCATGGCTAATGTAATCACAATTGTAATCACAATGTCCCCAACAAGTCTTATTTAATCACTGTTTTGGAAACTTTTCTAGGACAAGTAAAAAGCTTCTCTAAGTGGGCTTTTTATTTACGTATTTCATGTTACAGAACCAAATGTCTAAACCCCGTATTCATCCAAGACCTTACTTTCAGCATCAAACCAACATCCTATTCCAAAGTGACCATGAATGAGGGAATGAGATGTGCAAACTGTAAAGTCCTGCTGCACTCTATAGCTAACAGAAAAACTAATAAAATAATTATTTTCTTAAAAACTGTTTAATGATGGATTTTTGGGCTATATACCAATAAAGCTTAGGCCTCAACCTGTGGTTGCTAGGGAATGATATGATTGGCAGGTGGTTGCTTCTAGTTGGCACTACACCAAAAAAAGTCCTTGTGATTGCTTTGCTTATTGGTAGATTGCCGCGGTTGCCCATAGTCTGCATGGAAGATGCTGATTTATCTGTTAATACTAATAATGGATTGGATTTCATATAGCGCTTTTCAAGGCACCCAAAGCGCTTTACAATGCCACTATTCATTCACTCTCACACACACACACACACTGGTGGAAGCAAGCTACGCTTGTAGCCACAGCTGCCCTGGGGCAGACTGACAGAAGCGAGGCTGCCATATCGCGCCATCGGCCCCTCTGGCCAACACCAGTAGGCGGTAGAGTAAAGTGTCTTGCCCAAGGACACAACGACCAGGACAGAGAGGCCAGGGATCAAACCGGCGACCTTCCGGTTACAGATGCGCTTCCCAAGCGCCTGAGCCACTGTCGCCTCAGAAACTGATTGGTAGTGAAACTGAAAAGTGCAACGCAAGCTGCCTTCAGACTATTGCCTGCCTCACTGCTGCAGGTAATATGGTTCAAAAGGCAGGGCAGTGAAACTGCAGTGGTTTGCACTGCTGCCTCACAGCAAGAAAGTCGTGGGTTTGAGTCCACTGGCTGGCCGGGGCCCTCCTACATTTAGTTTGCATGTTCTCACTGTGCATGCTTTGGACTCTCTGTCCAGTTGTTTGGGTAATTCATGACTGTGAAAAAACTTGGCTAAGAGTATGAATTTGTGCGTTAAGCCCAGACTAGTGGACCTGTTCAGGGTCTACGTCACTTCTCATCCTATGACAGCTGGGATAGGCTGTGACCCCACTGAACTCCACCCTGAATTGGTTAAAATGAATGAAATGTATGGATGGATTGAAGTATTCACATATGCTTGGCAAGATCTTTTTCATTACTAGCACAAGTTGACATTCTTCTCACAAATTTGAGGCATATTGCTTTGATTTAGACAGTCAGGCACCACCTCTTACAACAAACGATGCGTTAATCACCGTGTCTGCTGTATTCAAGAGAGGTCAACAACAATATCCACTTACATTTAATCAAAAGCGTTAAATACCACTGAACTGAAAATCAGTTCAGATTAACACATTTGGAGCCTGACAGGTGGCTGCGATGAAGAGCTCCTAGAGCTAATCTGACAGTTTTGTGGGGGTACAAAAATGTTGAGGTAGAGATGAAGACGTCGCACCCTTAACAGCATCACTGAACTCATTCTGAATGGTCCTGCTGTGAGAGCCTCTCCTGCTCAGTGTTATATGCAGATCAGTCTTTTCATCAGCACACGGCTGTGCAAATGCGCTTATTTGTCATCATTTATTTTATTAAAGCTGCTAACAGGCAGTCAGAGCCAGCAAATGTCAGAGGTTGAATACTCGCTATTATTGCTTTATTGGATTGGATTTAAAGCCAGCCCATTCGCCATCCCTTGAAGTCCTCCGGGGAAGTTGTCTAAGTGAAACGAAATTTAGTCTTATTTGATACTGATTTATCTTGGCAGCCCACTCTCTTTTTCTCTCTAGCACACTCTCTCGCTCATTCTTTCGCTTTCTCTCTCTCTTTTCTCCCTCTTGCCTGATCGAGATGTCGTCGTGCCTCTCGGCGGTGTTTGGATGGCGAGGCGAGGAGGAATCCTTTCAGCCCAAGTTAATGTTGAATTCAGAATGGGATAAAGAAGCTCGCCCAAGGCCCCTCTCTTCTTGTCCTCGTTTATCTATTGCTCCGTGCGTTCGGTCTCTCCACCACTTCCAATAAGGATGAGAAAGCAGACACAAAACAGGCGGCAAACAAAGCGTGATACATTTCAAAGCACAGCCCAAAAGCCTCAGAATGTACCACCCTGATTCCAAAACACAAAACAGTGCGACAACTCACATAATCAGAGCTTTAGTGCAGTGCATGAGTGTTGGCAACAGGGGGCAGTGCATGAAAACAGGAGACAAATGGGGTTTGGGTAGCTTATTAGAATAATGCATGAGATTCCAGTTTCCTAGGTTTAAGGTCCTTTTTCTTCCTTTATTGCTGTCTGAAGAAAAAAAGCACACATAATGCATGTAGCGCTGAATGATGTCTTAAAAACAAAAGAAATGTTCACTCATCTCGGGAGACGTCCATAGGCTACATAATTAGTCAATAGGCTAATCAGTAAAAAATGAAAACTAGAACTGATTAATCCAATTAGCAAAACATTTTTTTAATCACTCCAGGCATTAAAAAGTGACATTTTACAGTTTTTGATGTCTTGAATTAAAGCATACTGAATCATTTTGATTTTAAAAGTCTCGCTGACTCATTATTTGCTTCAAGTTTTAAAAGAACAAGGCACTATTGAGGAAATGATTAATAGATTAACGGTAGTAAACAATGACCCACACCCCAGAAAGCTACTAGAGTAAAATGCTGCTTGAATATAGTTTAGTTTTGGTGCACGGAACCTGTTTCCAGAAAAACGATGTTGTTCCTTAAAAATAGTCGTTTCACCAGTCCTTTGTTACCTTTGGCTGTCTGTGGTTTCATGCTGCCAAACATGGGAGCGTTGTTAGAGGGTGTGAAAAGGTAACAAATCTCAGTTTCAACTTCAGTTTATTAATGTACATTTTTTGGTGCATTTTGTGTCTTGCCAGGTCATGGACGTGACTGCAGGATGCAGACGGACTCTCTGGTGGATTTGTACCGTGCCCTGGAGCAGACAAACCTGTCTGATCACAGACCAGCCAACCGCCTGGAGTACAAGCGCTCGTTTGTCCGCCGAGTTAACGACCCCCTGCTGAATGACAAACTTCACCGCTTGCGGATCCTCCACAGTTCACTCAATGTATAACAACACATTTGAGCATGAATTATTGTTTTATAAACGAGTTGCATTTGCTGATTTCTGACTCGTGCTTTTATCTTCTTGCAGAACGTCCCCCTTCAAGACACAAATCGGTCGTTGGGTTTTTTAGGGTAGCCTATTGAGGATCGGTGTGGCGGTGACAACTAAGCTGTAACACCTCTGTCTGCACTTCACACTGCTGGCGTCCCAGTGACAGAAATGAAAGGCACCAAAAACCATTGTTTACCTTCTTGGTTCTCCATCTCCTCTCCTTTACACCACCTTCAACTGCAGTCCCCTTGCAGGAGCACAAAGACTCGCTATCCCTATTTTCCTCATTGCTTTCTTTTTAGGATGAGGGCTTTAACAAAAGGCAAAAACAGATGTCTGGCTTGATGAAATAAGTTATAGGCTCCCAGGGTTTATGGCAAATAAGCACTTTGATTCCACGTCAGAAATTTGTCAGAGAGGTTTTTAAATCATTGCTCACGTGCATGGCCACGTCCCTTTGCTTCTGTTGAGTTGTTTGAACATTATGCTGGAGTTGTGTGCAGCTGCTCATTGTGCACAACATTTGGTTATGCATGTGTGTTTGATTCATGGGTATGTTTGTTCTACGAGTGTACAGGATGTTAAATATATATATATATATACAGATATTATGATATTACATTACAGCAAAAGTGACTACACAGTGTTTTGGGTTACTTATACAAATTGTAAATCAAGTGCTGTGCCTCAGTGATAGTGAATGTACATCGTACTTTTCCAAGAGAGGTCAGAGAAGACACAGAACGCAAGCTATCCCTCAAACCAGAGGCACAAAAATAAAAGGCTTGGCAATAATGAACTCGTATTGTAAATTACAGATGAACGATCAGAATAGTCGTCTATTTTTGTATGCATGCTGTCTACCTGATTGTTTGTAAGACATTTTCTCCACCCCTCGGCTCACCCGCAGTCCCTTACACACCCACACACACTCATGCACACAAGCAGCACAGTGTATTTTTAATTCTTATACAAACGGCCCCAGAAAAACGAATCATTTTCTTTTTGATTGTGCACCGTAAAAAGCAGAATAACCGTATTTATTAAGTGTTTAATGTGCAAGCATGCTTTGTAAGACTAAAACATTGTACCCAGCCATGTGACTCACATATCACACCTGTGCCATATTGTAGCTGCATAATTTTTTTTTTAAAATAAAGTACATACATAAGAACCTCTGCTGAGTGTTTTTCTTTCTTTTTCTACTCCTCTCAGTAATGATGAGGCCACTCAATTTACATGAAACTTCAGGTTTTCTCATAATATATAATTAATGGAACACGTGAGACTAGTGCTCTGTTTGCAGTGCAACTGTTTATTTAGGTATGCTACTACTGGTCTAAAGTGAACCTGCGGGTTCACGGGACAGCTGCACGTCATTTGCCCCAGTTACATTAACACAGAGAGAGCACGCATTTATCTTCTCAGCCTCAAGAATAAAACAGCAGCCCCAGAGGGAAAAAAGCCTTTGTAGAAGCAGCACTGCTCGGTACTGTACGTGTGCCCATTGTGAATCTCTGCATGACAGTTGGTAGGAAAATCCAGTGTCATTACACATAGCTTTGTTGACAAAAAATCAGTCAACCTCCACAAGGCACAGAAAAAAGACAGCCTTTAATTTTCTGCCACGTCCTTCTGCAGATGCCAGGTACTCCATCCCACTGTGTTTGTGTAGCCAGGGTATTGCACTATGGCCATATGGAGATATTCAAATGGGACTTGTGATTGAATTGTAGTTGAAGCTAACAGAGAGTGGAAGAGAATACCCCAAATTGAGTTGCCAGGTTTCGCACTTCTCCCCAGAACGCTGTCTCACAGGTGTTAATAGTAATGACTTTTTTGTTGTTGCTGTGATGTATATTGTATTTAATTTGCATGAATTACAGTAATGTTGCAAGTACAAATTTTGCTGCTACCTACTGGAAATTAAGGAGCGGTCCCACAAATATTACCCCACGATTATACTTAGTAATGTCCTTGTTACTGTGTCAAAATGCATTCTTCTTATATCATGTTCCATATCAAAATGTTTGGTTCCCACCAAGAAACCCTCATTGTGTGTTTTCCTAATTAATAATCCTCTGTGTCTAGAATCTGCATTTTATACATTACATTACACATGCAATACAACCATGCTTGCATGCAGACAATATTTACTTCACCAGATTTCAGCACAAACGTCTCAGTACTTATTCAGTGTCATAAAATCAAACTTGTAATTCCCATTTAGATGCCTTTTCCCCAGTGTATCCCCCTTTAGAACATCAGAGGTAATAACTGTGTTTACACAGCGGGATCATTTATTCTCCAGGTACTTCTCACAGGTCAGCTTTGGTCTCATCTCACTCTCATTATAAAGTAGGTCATAATCGTATCCACATAAATAGAAAATACTGGCTGCTAATAAGCATCATTATCCATTCACGGGAGTTCTTATTTATTTATTTGTTTGTTTGCTGTGTTAAAGACAGTGTTAAAGACAGATATGATGAAAACAGTCTGAATTGAAGATTTAAATCATAGTGCTGACACGTGTTAAAACAATGCAACCATTTGTGATGTGAACAGTTGAGCTATTTGTTCTAAGCTCTGACAAGATGAGCTGAACTAAATTTCTAAGTCCAATGCTTCTTTTATTAGGTTAGGTCTAAACCGAGTCACAAAAAAAGGTCTACACACACAGATTCACTCACAGGGTCTTAGGCTTCATATATTTTGGGATATTAGCCAAAGTATTACAACATAACTTCCTCTTTGCCTTAATTGCATGTATCCATTTTGTATTTTCTAAGCGGTTAGAAAGTTAGTCATTTGTGATCATCAGATTTTGGATAAAATAGATTGATACTACTAAAAGTGTATGAGGAAAAATACTGCAATTCCAGCCCAATAACACAGGAATTACACTGCATAATGGCTGCGACAGCTGCGATGAGGCTCAGGATTCATCCAGAGAAGGGCTACGTTATTGCAAACAATTCCATGCAAAAAATTTCCATTTACAAAATGAGAAACACACAAACAGCGAAAACAAAACTCTATTCATACGTGCAGACTCAGCCAGACGTTACACACCGGCCAAAATGACTCACATATTTTCTCATTTAGTACTCCCTGTTTATGCGGCATCTATTCTCAGCTGAGTCAGAAAGCTTTGTTAATCATATTTGGGCCTGAGAAAGTTCATTTACGAATGCTTTTGTTGTCACGTTGGCCTTTAGTGAGCTTTGTGTTCCATGCTTAACCATTTTGTCAGCGATTCACCACAGAGTCATCCCAGACATTTGCAGTCAGTCTTCAGTTTTAACTTCTACCCACTCGCGTCTAACTTGATGAAGTTACAGAAACTAAAATTAGTGGCAAAAATTTGTTTTTTTAATGCTTTTTTTTGTTAATGCGGACATTTGATATGGAGTTTTTTCTTCAAGCATTTTCATAGTACTTCTTCCCCGTAGTAGAATCAGGTCTTTAATCTCCTTGAATCCACTCTAAGCCTTTAAGTACTTGGTAATATCCTCTTAACGTGACATAGGTGTTATCAACCTGATTTAATGAATGTACATGACTATCAATAACCAGGCTAATAGAGCAGACTATCCCCCACAATTTGCTTCGCCTTGTCAATTCTTTTGTTTCTTTCACTTCATGGTGTAAATAATGTTTCATTTGGAGAAAAAAGGCACGTAGAAAAAAGATTTGTGAAAAAGAGTGCATCAAATATGCTGCAGCAAATTAAAAGTGAATTAACAGCAAATTTAAAAAGACCCATGGAGATAGGCAAACAAGAAACTACCTTTGATTTGATTTGATTTTACTTCAAGTTTTGAAGGTGAAGTTTTTAAACTTTCCATCTTAGTTAAAAGTATAAAAATTACATTATGATTTCACAGTTTAACAGAAAAATGCACACCTACATTTACCATTTACATTATTAACCCCCCTAACACATTTTTAACCATAAGTGAAAGCAATCACACTGCCAGAAGAAGACTTTCTGTTGCATCTTGAATTATGAAATGTGAAGTCAAGCAAATATGAAAAGATTTATAAATCAGCTTTCATCTGACTAAAGGTCACAGATGGATAAATATCCATTTGGCCAGATGAGAGATAAAAGAGAAACATTCTCATTATAGTTTTTTAATCTCTAACAATTATTGCCAAAGCAATGCACATCAGATCCTAACCCACAGTCAGTGTCTTTGCTAACACTGTTGTCATGACTTTGTTTTTAATAAACAGTTTCATTATGCAACCTCTCACTGTCTGAGTGCCGAGTCCATATAGCACTGGGTTGGCAATGGGTGGAATGATGACAAAGTATAAAGACAGGAAGATCCGTGCTTCGACAGCCACATGACTCATGTTAAATCTGGTCTGGATTATTTCAAAAAGGGAAGCAACAGTGTAGTTCAACAAAGACAACAAGTGTGGGACACACGTTCTAAAAGCATTGGCTTGAGATTCTTTTGGTAATGTCCTACATACTCTTAAAATGTGTGTGTAAGAGAAAACTATCATCACCAGTTGGGGGACTATAAAAAGAGGAATAATTGCAAGTCCTACGGTGCTTATGTACTGTGCATTTGTGCATGAATTTTTGACCAGTTCCATGTTCACACAGTACAATTTTGGCATGACTTTTCCACAGAAGCGAAGCTGTAAGGTAAGAGAGTAAAAAGATGTAAAGACAATAAATGGGTATAGACCCGTAAATGCAATGAGCTTGCATGTTTTTGAATAAGACATGATGCTGTAGTAATGGAGTGGGGAACATATTGCAATATATCTGTCATATCCCATAAGAGCTAAAATGCAGAACTCCCCACTTGCATATGTGTGCAGGAAATAGACCTGAGCCATGCACCACTTCACGGTCACGTCGTGCGTTTTTGATACGAGCACAGCCATGATTGCAGGTAACAAAGCGCTGCTGCCGTAGATTTCATTAAGGGACAGCATGCAGGTGAACACATTCATAGGCTGATGCAGCTGTTTGTTTTGGTGTATAACAGAAATGAGCAGTACATTCGAAACAAGAGTTATGAGGTAGAGCAGGAAAAATACACTAAACAGCCCATGTTTGTAGTTTTCCATGACAGCGTACGCAGTCATTTTGAATGTTGCTGCAGTTGCGTTGTCCATGATTCAGTTCAGTTCTGAAAGGAAAAAAAACATGAACTTCAAAATAAATACATGACATATTAATGACACATAAAATACACACTGGACACAGTAAAAGATATCAGCATAATTGGGTATTTCTAAAGTGTTCAATCATGCGACTGATTTATTGATTTATTGATTTTATGGTGCTGAGTTTAACCTAGATTTGCCACTGAAGTTCATCGTTATAAAGCATGTGACGCGTTTGAGTAGCAGGTAATATCTGTACAGTTACAGGTTCAGTGAGCAGGAACATACAGAGCATTTAGAAGCTATTTTGAGGCTACTGTACCTGTTTCTCCTCCTCTCCTTACTGCAGAGTGTGCTGCTTAAGTGGGCAGCCTTTTATCGCAGCTCAGGGTGGGTTAGTGGTGTGCCGATCTCTCCTGTTACCATGGTGAAAAAAACCCCCCGTCTGCTTCCCAAACCCCTTTCAATTGTCCTTTCCTCCTATGCACATAATATAAATACCATAAAGGTCTTGCAAATAGATATGGATATTAAATGACTAATCTATATATTAACAACAGCTCTAGTGGAGACTCCACATTTCATTTAAAAGCTTTTAGTGCTTGACATTTATTTCCATTCTGCTGTATTTTACATTTATGCCACATTTTCTTGCTTGCTGAAGTCTTAATTCTTACTTGCGTTGTTCAATCATTCACCATGAAACATTTGTCGCCCTGATTAAATGAAGCAGTTTGACAGTTAAAAGTATTGTTTATTTCCCAAATTTGACTTATAAGCAGTAGTCAACCTAACGCGCATGTGTTTGTGTGTATGTGTGTGTATCATTGCTATAGCCTGATATTATACACTCACTTATGCTCATGCATGTAGACAAGGACAAGACTGCTAAAGTTCAAACCAAGCATCAGAATGGGGAAGAAAGGTGATTTATGTAACTTTGAATGTGACGTGGTTGATGGTAGACAAGCTGTTCTGAGGATTTCAGAAGCTGCTGAGCTACTTTTGCCACACAACCATCTCCAGGGTTGACAGAAAAAAGAAGGGCTGGGTGAAAATGTCTTGTTGACGTCAAAGGTCAGAGAAGAATGGGAAGACTGCCTTGAGCTGATAGGAAGCCAACAGTAATTCAAATAAACACTCTTTACAAGCAAGCTATGCAGAAAAGCATCTCTGAATGCACCACATGTCTGGGCTACAGCAGCAGAAGACCACACCAGGTGTCACTCCTGTCAGCTAAGAGCAGGAAACTGAAGCTTTTCTGTTAATCAAATTCAGTAAGAGTGTGTTTGTGTGTTTGCTGATAGGGTCTGTAAGTTTTCTAGGCTCCTAGATAGCTTTAATGCTATAAGAGACTGGACAGAGAGAGAGAGAAAGATCTCCAACAAGTCAACACTTAGTAGATGGAGTTTTGGACTGGTGCCTCCGTGACCATGCAGCACTGTGATCCTCGTTCTTTTTTTTGATCAGTGCATGTCCTCTGGTGCACACATTAAGCAGCTTCACCACTTTCTATCAAAGAATCACAAAAGGAAAGTAAGTGTAGTTTCAAAAGAATATGAGAAATCTTCGTGCATGCCTTGAGGTCTTCTTATAATATCGCAGTTCACATTTCTCTTCGCTTACCAAGTCAGCCCTTGGGTAGAATTGGGAGAATGCTGCTGCTAGACTACTTACTAGTTCAAACACATATCACCCCACTACTATTTTTCCACCAGCGCCGGGTCGTGCCAGGATCCAGTTCAAATTTCCCCCTTACATACAGAGTAATACAAAGTTTGGCTCTTGCATATAAAGCTCAGAGCCACTCATCATCTTCAGTTTTGCATTGCCTTTAATTCCAGCATTCAGTGCTCTAAGGTTTACTAAAGGTCCCCAGTGCCCAAGAACCAGACAAAAACTAAAAGCAAAACAGGCCTCAGTGTCAAAGCTGGTCTTGCAACAGCCAAACCTTAAGTAAGGAGGCTGTCCGTTCTGGGAAAGAGAAGTCAAATCTGAAATCTTTTGCTGATTGCCTTTAAAAATCAAGTCTATAGAAGCTAAAAGAGGACTCATGTTGAGTTCATTTTTCCACTGAGCTTTTAGGCAAGGCTTCCATAAAAATAACCAGCCTGACTAGGCACCTGACCCTCATATCATAACTTGTTGAGGCGACACGAAGCGTTTAAAAGGAATTCCATACATTCATGCCTGACTCTGTGTTGCTGAAGAGTTTCTGAAAATGACGATTTGGAATACATTTGTTAAACATAATTCAAGATTCAAGAGGTTTATTGTCATGTACACAGCAAAACACAAACGGTTACGCAGAGCAATGAAATTCTTCCTTTGCAGAATCTTAAATATCAGCAGTTTGTGTTTAAAACATCTAAAAAACTGTAGTTTTACTCTGTTTTCATTCAAAACCTGATTTATTAACTCGGTTTCCATAAGCTAAACATTGAAACAGAAATATTTGTCTTTAAATTTGAGTTACATTTTTTAAAAATATTTTTGTGTGTTTTGGAGGGTACACAAGGTATCATCTGCCAATGATGCCACTAAAAAAAAGTTAAATCTGAAGAGTTACACATTAACAGGTAAACACATCATAGGTCATTAGTCCACTTTGTATTTCTATTCCTCTAGAAAGCAATTAGATAGCACTGTTTTGCCACAGGTGAGACCTCTTTGGACAGCACCTGGAGGATGGAGACGAGGGCTGAGAGAAAAACAGTAATGACATCCCTTTGGAAAAAAATGATGCAACGTTGATGAAACTGTGTCCAAAGGGTCATAACTTTTGAGACAATGCAATACAACAATAACTTTTAAGACACTGACAGCAGAACTTTTATATTTTTAGCTATTCATTTTATATTTAAAAAAAAGTCAGTTCCACTCTAAGCATTGTGGGAAAGCTCAAACATTTCAAAATATTAACTTGAACTCCTTTCTATGCAGGTTTATGCCCTTTCAGCTTTTCTAGTGACATTTAAAGATAAATACTGGTGATTAAATAGCAATGAGCCACTGTGTATGTCTGTGGGCTTTGGGCTTCTCAAAAGACACTTTTTCCTAAGGTAAGACTGTTTTCAGTTTTGTGTCAACAAAGTGCACCCTCTTTAACTGCTGGCTAAAGCGGAGATCTTTGGGTTACTACAGCTCTTTTGAGGCTAAATATAGAGGGTGCAAATAATTCAGGGTGGAAGGAGCCTGTGAATGAATTTGACTAAAATCTAAACTTCATTTTAGTAATCTGGCATATGAGGCAAAGAAATCAATTACTATTGAATGCTGCAGCACAAAAAAACAAAAAAAATAAATAAAAAAAATGGAAACACGTGAACCTATTTAGTTCTAGATCAGGGATATTGCTTATCTCAAAGTCTGTTGTCAGAACCTGGTGTTTAAGGCGCTCACATTAGACAATAGGCAGTCAGAAAATGCCCAGCATAGCAAGGCACTGATTTCTGTAAGACCACTTTGGATGATCAAACTGCCAAACTCATCTCTCTAACCAAGAGAAATGGAAAATTAAATCTTTGTCGGTAATTCAAAAGCTTCAGCTTCACTAAAGAATACCGCCCACACAGTTCTTCTCATTTTTTTAGGCTTGTCACCTAACCTGACCAGAGTCCATGATCCCTTAAGCTTTACATAGCACTGATATATTGACAACCACACAGCATAAGAGACCGCAATGTGATCTAATGGCGACAACTGCACTTTCTATGATTCAATTTACATTTGATTAAACATTCTCTTTAAAACTGGTTTGACAAATGTTCATGTCACCCGACTTCCACTGAACTTGTGTGCAAAAATAATAAAACCTAAACAAATATGCTGGAAAACATTCATGCTTTGCAAGGAAAAAATCACTGCTGTTTACAAGCTGCTCTCTTCAGTAAATGTTGAGATGAGATACAGAAATACATGTGTTATGGGGGAATGCATTCTCAGTCATTTAACATAGAAAGAGACAGCCTGTGTGCTAATGCCAGAATGCAGTGAAGGCTTGTGCATGCTTTCAATTACATTTATAAGTCAGATTCTTGTCTCATGACTTTTGGTCACGAGGTGGGCACAGTAATGCAATTTTCTTAAATGTGATTGAGGAAAGCATGAACTCCTTTCGTAATATAAAACCCAGTGACCAGTGTGCTGCTTCGCATTGTGTCCTCTGCTCCGTTCTGACTGAAACAGACAGATCCACATCAAACCCTGATTTCTGGAGCAAAACTGAGAGACGCGAGAATGTTTTGTTATCGTGTGGTTGTTTTGGCACTTTTGGTTGTCTTACTGCTAAATGGTAAGTACCTCTGCAGATTTTTTTTCTGCCCAGTCTATGACCAAGAGGGTTTGAAGTTTTTCAAGCTTAAAGCAAAAGGATTTTACCTAAAACTACAGTAAATTTCTTTCTTTCTTTTTTTTCCTAAATTACAGTTGCTCAAAATGAGGCTGCATCCTTCCCGTGGTCTTGCCTCAGTCTAAGTGGAGTATGTAGAAAGGTTTGCCTCCCAACAGAGTTGTTCTTTGGACCTCTGGGCTGTGGGAAAGGCTCCCTGTAAGTGTAATGTTCATATGTAGCATGTGAGTACATCAGTGTATATGTACAGTTGCTAATACACATTTTTTCAATGTTATTCTTAGGTGTTGCGTGTCTCACTTTCTATGAGGAAAGCATGTCTGGACTGAAGTCAGAGATACCAGATGACCTACCAAGCCTGACAGAGGATGAGGCAAACAGAAAGCACTGTTGTGGAGGGTTGAATTTAGCATTCTAACACTATGTAACATGGCAGACTTTGTAATATTAAATTAACGTCTTGTGTTAACTTGTTGGGTTTTGTTTTGGTTTGGTTTTTTTGCAGCTAAATTAAGGGTGAATTCTTACAAAAACATTTTAGCTTGACTGTATATTTTTAGTAAGAATGTGATTCAAATTTGATCTGAAACAAGAAGTCTTCTAATACTCTGCCTCATGTTCAGGTTTGTTTTGTTTTAACTCATATGGGCTTCTTATCCATTAAGTCCACTCAAAAATGGGACTTGGGGCCCCTGAAAACACAAACTAAGGATAAGAAAAAAAGAACTACTTTCCCATAAATATCTCATTTAATCATTGAAAATACCTCCATGGGAGTCCTTTCCAACCCAAGCCTTTTTAACTGTGTTAATGTGGTTGCTCTAATTCAATAAGTTGCATGCTTTCAGTGAAATAGGAGCACAAGGCCATTAATAGCCAAAGCTACATCTCATCTCATGTTATTACCACAAGTGCAATTCACAATACACACAACACTGCTCTGCAATATACAACGACACAGTGACAAACGTCAGGTTATAAATTTCATTTTTTACTTGATTTCCTGGACAGTTTTAAATATTTTTTTATGGCAGAAGATTGTTTATAACACAAAATCCAGCAGCATCTGTTATATTAATAGTGTTTTCTGGCAGCAAAAAATAAACAATATGGCAAAATTTCAAGAGACACCTTCACCCGATAGTTACTGTCAGTCTCTAATCCCTTTTGAGTCAGGGTCTGTGCACATAACTGAGCTTTAGGAGCCAGAGCCACTGGGATTGTTACAGCAGACTGAATCTCAGGTGATGGGCTTATAACTCCAAAGGTAAGTAGCTTATTGCAGAGAAGTTTAGGAGGTGTGGCTTTCTTTATCATGTTTTCAGACTTTGCTGTATGCTGACAAGGCTGCAAAGACAGGTTGCTAACAAAAGGCACAGAAACACATTCATAAAACAGTTCCTTCAGTCTTCTCATAAAGTGTGCAAAAAGCTTTCAGTGCATTACGATACCTTAATGTATGAACCTTCATGTGTTTGTTCACTTTCTGCGAGCTTCATTTTATCTTATCAATTTAAAAAAAAATCCTCCCCATGCTTCACCACGACATATTCATCGTGGTGAAGCATGGGCGGGGGCTGTCTTTCACAGCAGTCGTAGGGCGAGAGGTGAGGTACACCATGGACACCAGTCCATCACAGAGAGAAAGACAACCATCCGCACTCACAAACATTTTACATCTCCCTTTCACTGTTTGTTTTTAAGTTAGTGTAGTCTCACTTAGTTTCCACAGCGAATTTTCTTCTTTCATTTGAGTTTTTTTATGTGAAAATCTTTAGTTTCAGTATTAGTTTTATTCATTTTTATTATTAATGTATGGAGCTGTACATTTGAGAGCCATTCAGGAAAATCAGTCCAGATATTACAATAAAAACTCAGCCTTTTGAAAGCAGCTGACTCACAGTCTTCTGGACAGTCTCAATAAACACGTCCATCAAAGCCTCATCAGGAAAGCTGTAGTATTTTTTAAACCAAACTAACAAATAAAACTAAAACTAAACACAATTTCCTCTTTATTTTTTATTTTATTTTATTTAGCTTTATTTAAGTCTTGGGGCCATCATGATGCAAAATTTCATCTCCCCAGTGTCATTTGTTTCCTTAGTGTCAAAAAGCAAGATATTAGCATGCACGGATTCTATGTTTTTAAGCAAAAAAAAAAAAAAAAAAAATCAGTGCTAACAGCATCATTATCTTAGAAAGCAACAGGGTAAAAATAGGGAAAGAAATTTAACATTAAACACTGTATGGACACGTTTAATACAGCTGCTGATTTTTATCCAAAAGGTCATCCAAAAGTAGATTCTTTGTCATTCTTTTATAGCGCAGACAGCCTGGACAGCTGTGCTCTGATACTCTGATGACCAGCTTAACACCACTGGTGAAAAGCTGCATCTTTACACAAAAGAGAGTGAGTCCATTTTCCTAGTATATATGCAAGCTTTCTTTATTTACTTTGCTTGGAGTTATTATTTATACTACAGCTGATTTCCATTGAAGATAAGGTCCTGGCACCAGACTGACAACAGCAAAAACACTGCATGTGATACTACAGAGATCCTACCACTTGAGGGCAGCACTGAAGTACTATCCACATGCAGCAGTCTTCCTTAAGCAGGATAAATTAAAACCTTATTTCCTCGTACTAGATTATGACAACAAAATTCAATTATTAATTACATGCCATTAGCAGAGCAGAGAGAGAGACCTCAGCTGCTAGCAAGTTTTAACCGATTAACTGATTATTTGATTGCCTTATTTCACCCCCCCCACCCCACCCCACCCCCCGCCCACACACACACACACACACACACACACACACGCTGAATCTTATATTATATGATATATAATATAAATGTGTAACTGTATATAGTCTACACACACAATACACACATACACACATAAAAGATTATATACTTCACCAACAAAGACAAAAAACTACATTTTGTACATTGAATAATCACTGTGTGATTATCAGCCCTCTACATTCCTCCCTCAAAAATAATCTATTTATATTTGTTTGTAAACTGAGTAATGTTTGGCCATTACTTTCACTGTTAAACTGTTCCACATTAAACTGTTCCATGATTTTATGCCACATGTGGATATAGAAAAAGTTTTTTTAGTTGTCCAAATTCTGTGTCTCTTAGACTTTGTTGCACCCCTTAAGTTGTAGCCATTCATCTCTATCACAGAACAATTTCTGAATGGTTTCTGGCAACAATTTATTCCTTACATTAATGCTGTTTTGAATGCTGCAAGATTAAAGAATTTTACTGTAAAAAAATGGATCAATGTGTTTATAAAACTTTACATTGCCAACAATTCTCATGGATCTTTGTTTTGTTTTGTTTTTGTTGTTGTTGTTTTTTCAATACATACAGTGATTGTAATGACCTTTGATGAGTATTTTCTCCACACAGTAACTTAACGAGGTAAAACCAAAGAATTGTAAAGGATGTAAAGTGTTTTTTGATGTCTCACGTGCTTTACTTTAGGCAAGACTTAAATGCTTTAACACAGTTTCTTTTAAATATAATTACTGTGAGATCCGTGTATACTATTAATATCTTAACCAGCTAATTAGTAATCCATTATTTATTTAATAATTTATTCCAATACCTTTACACTTTGCACATCGCACATATGAATATGCTATACATTTTGCTATTGTCTGTAATGCCTGTTTTTCTATGCTATTTACGCTGAGGGCAAAGATAAAAACGTAGCCGTTACTATATTTGGCCAATAAAGCCAATTCTGACTTCGAGCTATGTTTTTTTCATTTATTATCACACTCGGGAATCTAATTTCATGCACTCTTTCTATGTTGAAACCTTATATTTGTATCTGAAATTGATTTTTGTTTTCATTTTACTGTAACCAAAGGTTTTAAGCACTCAATAGAGCTTGCAAAACTCCCGTCTACTGTTTCACTCTCCAGTCCGATAGGTGGCGGTATAGCAACTGAACGCTGGTCTGCCAACCACCAACAGAACGTAAAGAAGAAGTAAGACGACGAGCAAAGCGGAACACCGAAGAAGAAGCAATAACAAACAAACCTAGCGGCTGTAAGGTAACACAACTTGGGGGAAGCGTATATTGTCTTTATTCGACGTAGAATCGGTTTTTATTTTGTTAGTTCTGTATAAAACGTTGTGAATGGGCTACACAATAGATATATGGTTATCTGTTACGAAGACAACGTAGCTGTTATCTAACGTCAGCTAATACTAGCCAGACGGCAACTAACGTTTAGTTAATCCTCACGTTTTGTCGTGCAACTATTAACTCTTTAGAAGTATTTGGGGAGAATAAAATTAAAATAAGTGTTATATATATTTTTTTAAAACACGGTTACATGTGAGAATCCCAGGTGAGATTACAAACCTTCCACTGCACTTATTAGCGGGATACTGAGGTATGTCCCCCCCCCCACACTATACACACATGAGCTAACGTTACTTGTACTTTGGTCAGAGTTAAAGAGAAACTGACCTTAACTGCATGCTAATCGCATTTCAGCTAGTCAGTCTACTTTGACCTAACTACATAGTTAAGTCATATGAGGTTTATTGTTGCGACAGAGTCTATGCAAAGATACCAGGTTAACTTCCTGTAAGCAGCAACAGCGACAAAAAGTTGCTACATTCCTGTTTTGTTAGACAGACAGGAGAAAGTATATGGGTTAAATAGCTAACTAGTGACACAAACCATATGTGGCCTTTGGGGAATGTTACTATCTTGCTAAAAATAATCTCACTTGTCTTACCTCATCCTAGTGAGCCTGCTGTCGTTTAAAATCTCTTTTTCTTGAAGGTATGCGTATACATGTACGTGCATTCCGATTCAGCATTGTTGAGCACACTTTGAGTCAACTGGCTTGTTTTCATTTGTGCCAGTATAAGGGCCTTGAATGTATTCATGATTTTCCATGTAAAAGGACGTTTATTTGTGGGGGATATGTGGAGAATATGTAGATGTAGTCCACTTCAGATCCGCGGTTCTTCTGATTTACATGGGAGTGGTAAATTACAAATGTTGAATACTATTTTTTAATCAAAGGCACCGTAGTCAGATCTTGTAGTAAAGCTTCCAAATTACTTATCTGGGTTAAAGTGATAAAAAGTGGTGTGTCAACAAAGCAAACCTCTGGAAACTGCAAACAGTCAGTGAACTTAAGTGTTTTATGTAAACATGCTCTTTTGCTTGTGAAAATGACAATTAGCTTGGGTTAAAAGAAGTCAAATGAGGACAACAACATTGCAATAACCTTCAGAAGTACTTGTCTTGCTACTCCATAACAATGTAGTTTGTGTAAATGCATGATGGTGGGTTACTTCATTCTTTGTTTGTGAATCGGGTTACAGATTTACTTAGATTGAACCATTTGAATCGTTTATTTGCATAATAAGGTTCACATAAACTTCTGTGGTGATCTTTGCAGAGCCTGCGGCATAACCTACATGAATGGCTGCCAGCTTTTATGCTTGTGTGTGGTGCATCATGTGTTAATTATCTCGTGATTGCATTTTATGTGCGGTGCCATCCAGTAGAAACAAATAAAATGCTGGCACTTTTGTCCCCTCCTCTTTCTCCATTCTTTGTTCTGGTCAGTTTTTTTCTTTTTGGTTTTTTTCCAGGGCAAAAATATTTGCTCCTCTAGTTTTTCCACTTTGTTCATTCCATCACGCCCATTCCAACAGTGTCAGCAATCTCCCTCCTGGAATTTGCTGACATTTGAGAGTCCTTATATTATTGCTGTGGCTGTTTGTCCTCGTATTAAGATCATGATTGTTATTCTCTGACTGATAAATAAAAAAAAAAACTGTGTTGAAAAAGTTGCCAGAAATGCACAGGAGGAATCATCAGTACTGAGCAGGGCAATCACAATAGCTGCAGGCTGTGCACACCCAACGTGTAGTTATATTTGTAGGGAGGTGCATTTCAGGTGACGGGGCAGGTCACTTTATTGGGTTTGAGAAGGGATTGTGGTTACAAGGTAGCTATGGTGTAGATTTCCTCATGAAGGATAAAGCTCTAGTTTAACATGACTTGTTCTTTTTTATAGATTAGTTCAACTGTAAGTAACCAAGGATGGTGCAGCTTGGCTATCGGTGCATGGGAACTCGACTGAGTGTGCTTATACTGGTTTTCTGCAGCATACAGCTCCCCTTGCCCACAGATGCCTATATATATGCTGTAAGTAGAATTGGAGCTTTAAATCATATAATTTGGTAACCTTTGTTTGTAAAGATGAGCTTCATACTCTCATGAAACTTTTGCCTGTTCTCATAGTGTTTGTATATTGTATTTACAGCATTATAGCAATATCACCAATCTATTTGAGGACCGCCCTGCTTTGTTTGGATCTGGACTTCCAAAGGATGGAATAATGGTGAGAACTGAGTGTTGAAGGAGGAGTACAGATGGTAAAATGCAGGTCGATTTCTTTTATAATGATGCTTTTTTTTTCGTTGTATCTTAGGGAGTTTTGGTTGCCTCTCATCCAGCTAATGCTTGCACAACAATAGACCCTCCCCCACCATTGCCCCCATCTTTTAATGCCACAACTACCAAATTTGTTGTTCTCATCAAACGTTATGACTGCAACTTTGATATAAAGGTAAGCAGAGTTTAACACTGAGTATTTGTTGTCTGAGAAGCACACTGCTCTAATGTAAGGAACTTGTTTCAGGTTTTAAATGCACAGCAAGCTGGATACGATGCCGCAATCATTCACAACGTTTATTCAGAAATTCTGCTCAATATGAACTACAGCAATGGTAATTATTTGTGCTATTATAAATATGGGAAAACAAATATTACAGATATAAATATTTGCTATTGTACTGTCACACTGTGTGTGTCTGATTCTTGTTGTTTTGTATTTTTTTTTTTTTTCCAGAAACTATTGCAGAGCAGATTAATATTCCCTCTGTATTCACCAGCTACTATGCCTCGCACATTCTTAGGAATGACATAATTCCGGAACAGGGGTAAGGAAGAACAATACCAGTAATATTAAACATAAGCTGTAAATTAAACCAACTTTTAATGGTCAGCATTAGATTTGTACCAACCTGGGACCCTTTTGGCTTAGCTGCTGATTTAGCTTCTCGGGCAAAGGACAGTTTTCAGACTTTCCAGTGTAGTGAGCTTATATCATTGTCTGTTATCATGTCATGTGACTAATGCTGGTAAATAGGAAAGAGAATTCTGTTAATCAAATTGCATCAGTGATTGTCAAATGCTTTTGAGATCGAATTTCTGCAAAGTTTTTGCTCTTCTGCTCTGCAACCTCAACCACTGTTGGTCCACAGACCTTAGATTGCAAAGGGAAACCAGGAGGTTTCCAGTACAGAAACTTTGCCTACAGAATTTACATATGGAAATGTATAACCGGTAGGCAGATCTGTTTATATGTATCAAGTTTGCAGAAACAAACACATTTCTACTTTTTTCTTTTCTTGGCTTGCAGGGCGTATGTGATTCTCAGGCCAGAGTTTCCTTTTCCGCTTTCCTACTACCTTATTCTCTTCGCCGGAGTAGTGTGCATGATCATTCTTGTGATGTCTGTTATTTTCGTAAGTATATGCATGACTTGATGTTTTCTGGGTTGTTTATACAGTAACACATGATTAAAGTGAACCAGAGGTAGTAGAGGCTTTTTGTGTTATAAAAGAGTGACCTAACTGTAACTCAACATATCTCTGTCTTTATTCTACTCCAGCTTCTTAGTATCTAATGATAGTTGTTAAACTTGAACGCAAAGAACAAACCCAGTGATGTCTATTAGGCAGCTTTTATTAAACTTACAGAAATTAATCTGGTTATTTTCCACTTCCATAATGTCACCTTCACTTTACCGGTCTCGCCTCTCTGCTCAGCTTAGCTTAATGTGTGGCAAAGGGAGGGGCAGATGAAGAAGAGCACACATGAATAGAGCCTGCCACAAACACATCAGAGGAGAGAAACGACCCTAATTGTTATTTCTCAGGGAGGCAGGCCATGAGGGTTAAGGGAAGTGTTGAGACATCACTCTAAATCTTTTTTCCATCGATAAAACTGAGCTTTTTTCCATTCTTCAGATTATACGATGTGTACAATACAGAAAAAGGCTGAGGAAAAATCGTTTGTCCAAGGAACAGCTGAAACGCATTCCAATACACAAGTTCAGTAAAGGTAACCATTTTTGCTGTTATTATAATAAATTATTTTTTTAAATATTAAGAAGTGACATTAAATTTGAAGGCTGTGTTTTATTTTTTTAATCATTTGGGAAGACTTTTACTTAGGAGTGCGTTGGGAGTTACATGCCTGTTTATGTCTAATGATGTGAGCTGGTAACATTCAGTCTCTCTTTCAGGGGATGACTATGATGTGTGTGCAATATGTCTGGATGAGTATGAAGAAGGGGACAAGTTGCGTGTTTTGCCTTGTTCACATGGTAAATATCTGATATTCTGTTTGATGAGGCACTGAACTTTTTCTTAAGTGCTCAATCATCTAATCCCATCCTATTTTGTAAAATATGAAGTATTTATCTTTTAAAAACTCTTTTTTAGTATTTAAGTCATCATCCTCTGGTAGGTTTTTCATAAGTTTCCTCAAACAGTTCTTGCTTTTCAGCCTATCACTGCAAATGTGTAGACCCATGGCTCACACAGACCAAGAAGACGTGTCCAGTGTGCAAACAGCGCGTTACCCGCAACAACCCTGAGCAGTCCGAGTCTGAGTCTGAGACAGAAACTGGAGGACGTGGAGAGGAAGAAGGAGCAGAGGGTGACGCAGACTCGGAGCGCACTCCTCTGCTTCGACCCTCCAACCCGGGGTCACCCATAGGAAGCCCTGGGGCCTATTCAGCCACCACCACTACAACTACCGCCCAGTGCCTCACCTCCCCTGCACACTGCAACTCACCCATCCTAGGTTATGAAGGCTACTACTCACCGGTGGAGGACACAGACTCAGAAAGTGATGACACAGGAGAGGGCAGGCACCACTCTGATGATGACACAGCTCAGCTCATTGGTAGGGACTGAGAGGAGATCTGATGGCCAGAAATTAGCTACAATGAGATTATTTAGTTTGACCACAAGGAAAAAAAAAGTTTCTATCCTCATACATATTGTTATTGCAAAAAGAATTAAATTGTTTGCAGATTTGTGGCTAGCTTGACATTTAGTACACTGCTGATTGTTAAAAATCTGTCACCCAATAACCAGCGGAGTTCTTCCAAGTTTCATAACAAATGCAGGACCTGCGGTTGGTCAGTTTTTACCAAGTGCAATGTTGAACATAAACCACTGAAATTCACACATTTACTGTAGTCCATTAGCTTTCAAGCATGATGTCCACTGTAACTGGGTCACTAGTGCAGTACAAAATGTCTGGATCAATTAACGATCCCTTTTAGGCAAGAGTGAAACGTCCGTAGATGAAGTTTTCGTGGCCAAAGTTGTGCAAAAATGGGATCTTCACTGTTCCTTGTGCAAGGTTCTGTTGAGGATTAGTACCGTGTGAAAGATTTATGTTGTCTTAAAATGAATATTTCCTATCTTTATTTTTTTTCTAACAAGGATGTCCAAGTGAAGGGGTAACGTTTGTCTTCTTTTTATATTTTAATACCTCTAGTTCAGTTTTCACACATTTTAACTTTGCATCCAAGTTTTCTGAAATATGAGAAGTTAATAGTGAATTAAGTCACAGTAAAATATAGGAGATATGTAACGTTACTGCTGCTTTTACATTGTTAATACTCTGCGGTGGTGGACAGTTTAAGGAAACTATTTTTTAGCTTTATCCAGTTTGTTGATCAAACTCAGGTTTACACTAAAATAAATTGTCGGTGGTGATAAGAATAAGGTAAGGTAATGGGGTTGTGGTCTTGTAAAGTGTTTTAGCGTTTTCCCTCGAATCTGTTTAAATATAGGGTTGCATGTATGTAATTAAGTTTTTTCTTCTTTTATTGTTTTTGTTTTTTATACAACAAAATAGAAAAATTTGCAGAACAATAATGTGAGAAACTGGGACACAGGTGGTGGTTTTAGGAAAAGCAGAGCATTGCTTTATACTGGCGTTCATGTACATGTCTGTGTTAAATGTTTGGAAATTGAACAAAATTGATTGATTGACGGACTCTCCACCCACACTACTCTTATCGAGCTGTCTTTAAGACTGCTGGTTGGAAAGCTTGCATCTTATTCATCAGTGTGAACATCCATCTGTGCGTTTTCTTTAATTTAAAAAAAAAAAATGCTTTCCAAATGTTTGGCTCTTGTAACGATAACGTAAGCTCGTGTACTCATGCTTGATTTGCACCTGAAAGCCGAACAGCTGTGGTTTGATTCTCCACTTTCTGAGATGACCTTGGTGAGGTCAGCGACCTTGATGTTTTTCATAGAGACGTACAGCTGGAAACCTTTTAAAGCTGTTTCTGAATGAATAGGGCTGTCATATCAATACACTCCTTCTTTACTGACTAAAAGATTCGACACTTCTAAGATCTCTTTGGGACTTGTTTGCAATAGTCTGTATTGTAAAATATAGAAACTCTTTTCCTTTTTACAAAATGCTTAAACTATCTTTTGTACTGTACTCTTTTTTTTTTTTTTTTTTTTTTTTTGCTCTTTATGTCTCAGTTTTAGAGACTGTTCACCGAAACACACAAACATTATAATGCCCAATCGTTTTTTCGTTCTTTGTTTTTGTTTTTTAGACTATGCCTAGGTTATCAGACGTAAATAATAAATGTATAGTGTCAAGTGTAATTTCAGTGTGTAAAGCAGGATTGGGAATCTTTCAGATGACGAAACACTATCCGTGAAAAGCTGCAATAAAGATCTTGTTTGTGGAAGGGTTAATGATATTAAAGTAGGACTGTGTTACTGTTCGTTTAAATGAGAACATTTAGGTAGATCTTCCTTACAAATGGTTATTGAAGTGATCATTTTATTAATAAAGCCACTTGAAAAATTTTGACTTTGTTATTAGAATACCTGCTATCTTTTTTTTTTTTTTAATATTTGCAATATAGCGAGGTCAGTAATGTATTATAATAATATTTAAACCATACTTTTATCAGCTGAGCTGTTCTCTTCTGACATTTTCTGACATAGTTACTCTTTTGGTTCTCAGTCTCCTTCTAACATTCCTCCAGAAGGGGACAAAATATACCCCCACCTCACTTTTTTTAAAGTTAATCATTAAAAATAATTTTTTATTAATGATCCATATGAATTTAAGTGAAAACAAAGGCCAACGCAACAGACAGCATTATTAAATATATTTTCTCCTATATAAGAAAAATTAATCAGCTTCCTTTCCTCCATGTTTTCCCAAAGTTATTGGTTTTTGTCCTCCTGCAGAGACTCTGTGCTCTGTGTAAAACAGCATGGTCCGCTGATGCAACTTTAGTCAAGAGAGCAGCAGAGCTGACATTTCTTGGTGCAAATTACATCTGAATTACATCTTGCATCTGCTGATTTCTTACAGTTAAGGAGTAAAACCTTAACTGACGTTACTTCCATGGGTTTTTTGCATAATGACACTGAAAACCACCTCGATGCATTTCAGATTAAACAGTTAAGATGTGATTCAAGTGCAGACTTTTTGCAGGTTTTGTAAAACTACTTCATTAACACCCACAGTCCCCTGTTTTCAGAGGCTCAAACGTAATTGGACAAGGCAACATAATTTTAAGCATAAGCATGCTGCATTGGCTTTAGGTCGGGTGACTGATGTGGCCTTTGAAGAATATCCCATTTTAGCAAACTGTTGTTTTTGTGGTTTGCTTTGGCTCGTTATCCATTTGCACTGTGTAGCATCATCTGATCAGTTTTGTGGCATTTCGCTAAATCTGAGCAGAGGGAACAGCCCTGAACACTTCACAGTCCATCCTGCTCCTTCTATCATCATCAGCACACACAATTTATATAGTCCCTCTGGCACCTCATGCCATAACAATGCCTCCACCATGTTTGACAGATGTTGTGATTAGCCATGGCTCATGAGCTCTTTCTTTCTTCCTTTCTCATAATTCTGTCTTTCTATCATGCCGGTACAAGTTCATCCTCGTTTAATCTAACAAAAGGATTTTTTACTATTATTTTATTAATATTATATCATTAGAATATCATCTCCTTTAGCTGTTTTTTTGTTTTGTTTCTTGATTACATATTGTGATGTCTTTATTCAAAACTATGGAAATAATGTTAAAAAATGATAAAATACCATTTCAACACTTTGAAGCAATTTAAAATATTATGTACATTTTGTTTGTCATGAAATAACAAGGAACAGGCCTCACCTGGCAATGAAACAGGTGTGTCATTATCCAACAAATGATGGCTCTAAGTCTATGCTCCAACTGGGAAAGATGATTCTGGTTCGACTAAACACTGCCTCAAATAAAATTGCCTGAAATGCCTGACGAGTTTCAGTTTTATGAGGCTGATTATCTACAGCTGGGTTGGGTTTATTGAATTTAAGATCTGAAAAAGTCTTCCAAATAGTTTTAACAACAGATCAGAGATGCTGTAGAACAGATGTAGAAAAAAACTTACAGAAAATGATGACATTTAAGAAGTAGTTTATTAGATCTCACACTATTGCGTTTTACTTTCACTAGACAGCGAACCTCCAAATATATCCTTTCTTTGTGCTTTTCTTTGTCCGTCCTTTGAACCTTAACTGGTGCCTCATGTAGTCCAGGATAACACGTGGCCACACTCGAGTAGCCTGCGTTTTATAGTCCATGAGAAACGCGGCTTCCACTTGTGGGAAGTTCGGGGTATCTTCTCCAGGACCAGCGTTGGCTTCCAGAGGAGTGGAGATGATGTGCAGGCGATAAGGACTCCCCAGAAAAGCCTGTGAACATGTGAATAGTAAAAACTGTTATTTTCTCTTTTATTTATACAATATTATTATGATTATTGTTAGGATAATAAAAGAGCAATGCCTGACAATACACTGATAATAATATTATCAATTAAAGAATTAATTAAAGCTGCTTATGGAAGGAGTGCAGGGCATCTAGGATATAACCAGAACCAGATCTAATAACTTACTTTCATTTGACGTTGAAAAAAAAGCTGTTTGCATTTTTTCATAATTTCAAAAAACATTTGAACCTTAAACCACTTTGTTTGTTTCATATCAACATAATTTGTAAGATAATAGCAGATTACATTATTTTAGAAGGAAGTTAAAACTCGCCCAAGGAATTAATTCTGCTGAAATGAAAATTACAGTAAATGCATATCACACTAGGGTGTAAGTTCCTGTGGTACAATCAATAAGTTACCTCTGGTTTTTATTTCTGTGATGAAAGTCAGCAAATAAAGTCACAACAAAATGTACTTTACCTCATTGTCGTCCTGGGAGATCTCTCGGGAATCCAGAAGCATAAATAAAGTTAAGACTAACAGGAAAGACGATCTCAGCAAAGAGCAGCTTGATGGCATCCTTTCCAGAGAAAGTTCAGAGTTTTTAAGGGTTTTCGAGATTCTTTGTACCAAATCCAAGCTTAAGGTTTTTGTAGGTCTTCTGGTTAGAGGAGAACTCTAAATGTGACGATGCGCCGTTTGAAATGAATGAATTCTCGCCTAATGTGGAAACAAACTTAAAGAAACAGACTTGCTTTTAGTCCCGAACATTATCCATCTGGTGGCTAACCTATGCATGGCTATCATGTATCCGGGGTATAAAAAGATTTATTCAGCTCAAATGTGAATTGGCTTTTCTTTAACACAGTAGGCGACATCATTAAAGGGACATGAAATACTGAAATTAACAAGGATTAAATGGCCTGAATTCATCGTATGCATAAAGCCTTAATGAATCAAGTCTTAATGAGTAACCATAAAACTGAAAGGCAGGGTACGGCTTATGTCTGGAACGAGCACATTAATAATGTAGATGATATATGACACAACAATTAATTTTAAATTATAGAAACACTTCAAGGAACATGGTATTGATGAGTGTTGTTCAATAGAACATAAGCTAACCCCACAGCATTTTACAGTGACACAGTATGTTTTGTATACATTTTTCAAAGGAATCATCTTGGATAAGAGTTATAGAACCCTAAAGACACCGAATCCAGCAAAATATATTGGATTAAATTTATTTCTTCTAATAGTATCAAATCGTTTCCTTCATACACAGTCTCTTGTTTCCAGAGCTCAAAGGCAAGTGGACAATTATCTAAAAGCAGTTTTATGGGCAAGTTGGCGTTCCCTTATTACATCGTGGCAAACTTGGCAGATTAAATATAAACACTTGTTTCCAAGTGTTTGGCATTTGGTAACTTTTCAAGAGGTTGATGCAGGTGAAGAAGGCTGAATGAACCTATCAGAGAGATAGCAAAAGCTTGTTTTGCAAAGTCAACATTCTGGTGAATTCTGATGAAGTTCTGGTCAGCTCAGCAACACCAAAGAGACCTGAAAGGCCATAGAAGACCACTAAAGTGGGAGGCAGTGCCTTCAGGTTTCATGGTTTCAAAGACAATTTCTCTACTTTCAAGATAAGGCTTAAAACTTTCCTTTTTGATAAAGCATGCAATTAGGGCTGGATCAGGTGACCATGAATCCTCCTTTTAGTATGCTGCAATAGGTCTAGGCTGCTGGGGGCTTCCTGTAATGCACTGAGTGTTTCTTCCTCACTCACTCTGGCTCTCTTCCACTGTATGTCTTTTGTCCTGTCTTTCTCCCCTATATTTCTCACGCTATCCATTAAATTGAATTGAACTGAAGTGAATACAGAGGGAAAACTATAAAAAATGTTGAATAAGTAATGATGTGTTATAATTGTGTGTTATACGTAGAGAATGAGAATGAAAATCCTGATCTGAAAAAGGTCAGGGGATAAATATGTCTGTGAAGGTTCTCAGTCATCCAGGTCATCGTGGTCAAAGGAATTTGCAAAGAAAAGCGTCTGGACTTCTTTGAGTTGCTTGAAGACGTTTTTTGGACAGAGAGGACAGATGGTTTGAAAGAGGAGTGAAAGAGGCCATCTATGTCCACTGTGAGCGACCATCTTTGAACAGAGGTGGTGGTTTACGACACCAACTGTCTGCCATCTATAATCCAGTTTTGAGTTCCTCCCCAGACGCCTTAACGCCCACTCACATCCTGGGCCATCTGACCTCAAGAATTCACATGACAAGGTGGGGCCAGGTTTCACAATGAGCTCACCCGAAACCCTGGCTGATTAGGTCCCACACCCGCTTTCACACCTTGGCTCATGTGATTAGAGGATCACCAGGGGGTCCTTTGTCCCTCCTTGGGGGGATACTCCCACTGGTTTTAAATCTGGAACTCTCGGCCATTTGACCTTAGAACTGAAGAAGCTTCTCGGATGAGAGGTGAAACGTCTTCAAGCAACTCAAACAAGTCCAGACGCTTTTCTTTGCAAATTCCTTTGGTCAGGGGATAAATTTACATGTATAAGACCTACAGTCCATTTATTAACCATATTCTCCAGTGCATTTGCAGTATTAGTTTTTCACTTTTATCTCCATTTCTTGATTATTCCTCTTGCATATGTGTTGTAGGTTTGGGTCTATGAAAACCATGGCTGGTGTGGGCTGAAATAATCTTTCCCTTTAAATTATGTGTAAACATACTATCAAAGCAGAAGATTTTCTAAACGGCAAACACTACAAACAGTGTGAAAGATGGAAAACTAAGCATTCTGGGGTGCAAACCTCCACTAAGGCAGCTCACTCTCTGGGCATAAACATTAAACTAGGAAAGGTAATAGATAATAGGTATAATAATAGGTAAATAACTGGAAATTAATAACTTGAACTTATTAAATAGCATTTGACATTACTTTTTCTAAATATATAACACATTTTAGGGTCAACTTGAAAGAAAGACAGATATGGAACGTAATAGTGAGCTCAAATATAAAATGTGACACATTTGGATGCAAACTATAATGTGATGTTTAAAATCCTCATATACCAGTAACATTTCCCAAATGTTACCAGTACAAACAAAGGCAGCATAAAAGACATTTTATGAATGTTTGACTTTATTTGACCTTAAAGAAAATGTGAGAGATCCAAAGTAATGTGATATTTAGAATCCCCATATATCATTCCCTTTATGCCTATATGTGGTCAGTAGAAAGAATAGCAGTAAGAAACATAGTTTTAAATAGCTCTATATAGCATTATTATCACGTTGACCTTCAGATCAATCTATTGACCTTGAAGATAAGGTCAGAGGTCAAATGTGACATGATATTTTAAATCGTTCTATATGTTGACAACACACACCGCACTTTTAAGAATTATAGTTTCTAAGTTTTAAGGATTTTTGTCAATTTTTGACCAAAAAATCATTAATTTGACCTTGAAGACCTTGGAGGATGTAAGCCAAATTTGAATGGGTTGGTAACGTGACCCCAGTATGCACCCCTAAAAAGTTTGATCAAAAGTCGTCTTGATGCATTCTCAATCATCCAGGAAAATAAATCTCCAAAAGTTGAATCTGTTCATCTGGACGTAGCGTTTTGTGGGAGAAACGTTTCGTCACTCATCCAAGTGACTTCTTCAGTCTCAGCTGACTGCAGGTTTCCCCAAATCTTATAAACAGTACATTTGCATAATGACTGAAACCAGCCCACTGAAGGAACAATGGGCTGTGAGGTCAGTTCCTTAATCATAATTATGCAAATTCCCATGACCATTGATCAACAATCACTGACCAACTTTCCATCGCTCTTTCCATCTTTTTAAACTTTCCATCTCAGTTAAAAGTATAAAAATTACATTATGATTTAACAGTTTAACGGAAAAATGCACACCTACATTTACCATTTACATTATTAACCCCCCTAACACATTTTTAACCATAAGTGAAAGCAATCACACTGCCAGAAGAAGACTTTCTGTTACATCTTGAATTATGAAATGTGAAGTCAAGCAAATATGAAAAGATTTATAAATGAGCTTTCATCTGACTAAAGGTCACAGATGGATAAATATCCATTTGGCCAGATGAGAGATAAAAGAGAAACATTCTCATTATAGTTTTTTAATCTCTAACAATTATTGCCAAAGCAATGCACATCAGATCCTAACCCACAGTCAGTGTCTTTGCTAACACTGTTGTCATGACTTTGTTTTTAATAAACAGTTTCATTATGCAACCTCTCACTGTCTGAGTGCCGAGTCCATATAGCACTGGGTTGGCAATGGGTGGAATGATGACAAAGTATAAAGACAGGAAGATCCGTGCTTCGACAGCCACATGACTCATGTTAAATCTGGTCTGGATTATTTCAAAAAGGGAAGCAATAGTGTAGTTCAACAAAGACAACAAGTGTGGGACACACGTTCTAAAAGCATTGGCTTGAGATTCTTTTGGTAATGTCCTACATACTCTTAAAATGTGTGTGTAAGAGAAAACTATCATCACCAGTTGGGGGACTATAAAAAGAGGAATAATTGCAAGTCCTACGGTGCTTATGTACTGTGCATTTGTGCATGAATTTTTGACCAGTTCCATGTTCACACAGTACAATTTTGGCATGACTTTTCCACAGAAGCGAAGCTGTAAGGTAAGAGAGTAAAAAGATGTAAAGACAATAAATGGGTATAGACCTGTAAATGCAATGAGCTTGCATGTTTTTGAATAAGACATGATGCTGTAGTAATGGAGTGGGGAACATATTGCAATATATCTGTCATATCCCATAAGAGCTAAAATGCAGAACTCCCCACTTGCATATGTGTGCAGGAAATAGACCTGAGCCATGCACCACTTCACGGTCACGTCGTGCGTTTTTGATACGAGCACAGCCATGATTGCAGAATGATTGCAAAAAACCCCCCGTCTGCTTCCCAAACCCCTTTCAATTGTCCTTTCCTCCTATGCACATAATATAAATACCATAAAGGTCTTGCAAATAGATATAGATATTAAATGACTAATCTATACATTAACAACAGCTCTAGTGGAGACTCCACATTTCATTTAAAAGCTTTTAGTGCTTGACATTTATTTCCATTCTGCTGTATTTTACATTTATGCCACATTTTCTTGCTTGCTGAAGTCTTAATTCTTACTTGCGTTGTTCAATCATTCACCATGAAACATTTGTCGCCCTGATTAAATGAAGCAGTTTGACAGTTAAAAGTATTGTTTATTTCCCAAATTTGACTTATAAGCAGTAGTCAACCTAACGCGCATGTGTTTGTGTGTATGTGTGTGTATCATTGCTATAGCCTGATATTATACACTCACTTATGCTCATGCATGTAGACAAGGACAAGACTGCTAAAGTTCAAACCAAGCATCAGAATGGGGAAAAAAGGTGATTTATGTAACTTTGAATGTGACGTGGTTGATGGTAGACAAGCTGTTCTGAGGATTTCAGAAGCTGCTGAGCTACTTTTGCCACACAACCATCTCCAGGGTTGACAGAAAAAAGAAGGGCTGGGTGAAAATGTCTTGTTGACGTCAAAGGTCAGAGAAGAATGGGAAGACTGCCTTGAGCTGATAGGAAGCCAACAGTAATTCAAATAAACACTCTTTACAAACAAGCTATGCAGAAAAGCATCTCTGAATGCACCACATGTCTGGGCTACAGCAGCAGAAGACCACACCAGGTGTCACTCCTGTCAGCTAAGAGCAGGAAACTGAAGCTTTTCTGTTAATCAAATTCAGTAAGAGTGTGTTTGTGTGTTTGCTGATAGGGTCTGTAAGTTTTCTAGGCTCCTAGATAGCTTTAATGCTATAAGAGACTGGACAGAGAGAGAGAGAAAGATCTCCAACAAGTCAACACTTAGTAGATGGAGTTTTGGACTGGTGCCTCCGTGACCATGCAGCACTATGATCCTCGTTCTTTTTTTTGATCAGTGCATGTCCTCTGGTGCACACATTAAGCAGCTTCACCACTTTCTATCAAAGAATCACAAAAGGAAAGTAAGTGTAGTTTCAAAAGAATATGAGAAATCTTCGTGCATGCCTTGAGGTCTTCTTATAATATCGCAGTTCACATTTCTCTTCGCTTACCAAGTCAGCCCTTGGGTAGAATTGGGAGAATGCTGCTGCTAGACTACTTACTAGTTCAAACACATATCACCCCACTACTATTTTTCCACCAGGCACAGAAACACATTCATAAAACAGTTCCTTCAGTCTTCTCATAAAGTGTGCAAAAAGCTTTCAGTGCATTACGATACCTTAATGTATGAACCTTCATGTGTTTGTTCACTTTCTGCGAGCTTCATTTTATATTATCAATTTAAAAAAAAATCCTCCCCATGCTTCACCACGACATATTCATCGTGGTGAAGCATGGGCGGGGGCTGTCTTTCACAGCAGTCGTAGGGCGAGAGGTGAGGTACACCATGGACACCAGTCCATCACAGAGAGAAAGACAACCATCCGCACTCACAAACATTTTACATCTCCCTTTCACTGTTTGTTTTTAAGTTAGTGTAGTCTCACTTAGTTTCCACAGCGAATTTTCTTCTTTCATTTGAGTTTTTTTATGTGAAAATCTTTAGTTTCAGTATTAGTTTTATTTATTTTTATTATTAATGTATGGAGCTGTACATTTGAGAGCCATTCAGGAAAATCAGTCCAGATATTACAATAAAAACTCAGCCTTTTGAAAGCAGCTGACTCACAGTCTTCTGGACAGTCTCAATAAACACGTCCATCAAAGCCTCATCAGGAAAGCTGTAGTATTTTTTAAACCAAACTAACAAATAAAACTAAAACTAAACATAATTTCCTCTTTATTTTTTATTTTATTTTATTTAGCTTTATTTAAGTCTTGGGGCCATCATGATGCAAAATTTCATCTCCCCAGTGTCATTTGTTTCCTTAGTGTCAAAAAGCAAGATATTAGCATGCACGGATTCTATGTTTTTAAGCAAAAAAAAAAAAAAAAAAATCAGTGCTAACAGCATCATTATCTTAGAAAGCAACAGGGTAAAAATAGGGAAAGAAATTTAACATTAAACACTGTACACGTTTAATACAGCTGCTGATTTTTATCCAAAAGGTCATCCAAAAGTAGATTCTTTGTCATTCTTTTATAGCGCAGACAGCCTGGACAGCTGTGCTCTGATACTCTGATGACCAGCTTAACACCACTGGTGAAAAGCTGCATCTTTACACAAAAGAGAGTGAGTCCATTTTCCTAGTATATATGCAAGCTTTCTTTATTTACTTTGCTTGGAGTTATTATTTATACTACAGCTGATTTCCATTGAAGATAAGGTCCTGGCACCAGACTGACAACAGCAAAAACACTGCATGTGATACTACAGAGATCCTACCACTTGAAGGCAGCACTGAAGTACTATCCACATGCAGCAGTCTTCCTTAAGCAGGATAAATTAAAACCTTATTTCCTCGTACTAGATTATGACAACAAAATTCAATTATTAATTACATGTCATTAGCAGAGCAGAGAGAGAGACCTCAGCTGCTAGCAAGTTTTAACCGATTAACTGATTATTTTATTGCCTTATTTCACCCCCCCACCCCCCCACACACACACGCTGAATCTTATATTATATGATATATAATATAAATGTGTAACTGTATATAGTCTACACACACAATACACACATACACACATAAAAGATTATATACTTCACCAACAAAGACAAAAAACTACATTTTGTACATTGAATAATCACTGTGTGATTATCAGCCCTCTACATTCCTCCCTCAAAAATAATCTATTTATATTTGTTTGTAAACTGAGTAATGTTTGGCCATTACTTTCACTGTTAAACTGTTCCACATTAAACTGTTCCATGATTTTATGCCACATGTGGATATAGAAAAAGTTCATTTAGTTGTCCAAATTCTGTGTCTCTTAGACTTTGTTGCACCCCTTAAGTTGTAGCCATTCATCTCTATCACAGAACAATTTCTGAATGGTTTCTGGCAACAATTTATTCCTTACATTCATGCTGTTTTGAATGCTGCAAGATTAAAGAATTTTACTGTAAAAAAATGGATCAATGTGTTTATAAAACTTTACATTGCCAACAATTCTCATGGATCTTTGTTTTGTTTTGTTTTTGTTGTTGTTGTTTTTTCAATACATACAGTGATTGTAATGACCTTTGATGAGTATTTTCTCCACACAGTAACTTAACGAGGTAAAACCAAAGAATTGTAAAGGATGTAAAGTGTTTTTTGATGTCTCACGTGCTTTACTTTAGGCAAGACTTAAATGCTTTAACACAGTTTCTTTTAAATATAATTACTGTGAGATCCGTGTATACTATTAATATCTTAACCAGCTAATTAGTAATCCATTATTTATTTAATAATTTATTCCAATACCTTTACACTTTGCACATCGCACATATGAATATGCTATACATTTTGCTATTGTCTGTAATGCCTGTTTTTCTATGCTATTTACGCTGAGGGCAAAGATAAAAACGTAGCCGTTACTATATTTGGCCAATAAAGCCAATTCTGACTTCGAGCTATGTTTTTTTCATTTATTATCACACTCGGGAATCTAATTTCATGCACTCTTTCTTTGTTGAAACCTTATATTTGTATCTGAAATTGATTTTTGTTTTCATTTTACTGTAACCAAAGGTTTTAAGCACTCAATAGAGCTTGCAAAACTCCCGTCTACTGTTTCACTCTCCAGTCCGATAGGTGGCGGTATAGCAACTGAACGCTGGTCTGCCAACCACCAACAGAACGTAAAGAAGAAGTAAGACGACGAGCAAAGCGGAACACCGAAGAAGAAGCAATAACAAACAAACCTAGCGGCTGTAAGGTAACACAACTTGGGGGAAGCGTATATTGTCTTTATTCGACGTAGAATCGGTTTTTATTTTGTTAGTTCTGTATAAAACGTTGTGAATGGGCTACACAATAGATATATGGTTATCTGTTACGAAGACAACGTAGCTGTTATCTAACGTCAGCTAATACTAGCCAGACGGCAACTAACGTTTAGTTAATCCTCACGTTTTGTCGTGCAACTATTAACTCTTTAGAAGTATTTGGGGAGAATAAAATTAAAATAAGTGTTATATATATTTTTTTAAAACACGGTTACATGTGAGAATCCCAGGTGAGATTACAAACCTTCCACTGCACTTATTAGCGGGATACTGAGGTATGTCCCCCCCCCACACTATACACACATGAGCTAACGTTACTTGTACTTTGGTCAGAGTTAAAGAGAAACTGACCTTAACTGCATGCTAATCGCATTTCAGCTAGTCAGTCTACTTTGACCTAACTACATAGTTAAGTCATATGAGGTTTATTGTTGCGACAGAGTCTATGCAAAGATACCAGGTTAACTTCCTGTAAACAGCAACAGCGACAAAAAGTTGCTACATTCCTGTTTTGTTAGACAGACAGGAGAAAGTATATGGGTTAAATAGCTAACTAGTGACACAAACCATATGTGGCCTTTGGGGAATGTTACTATCTTGCTAAAAATAATCTCACTTGTCTTACCTCATCCTAGTGAGCCTGCTGTCGTTTAAAATCTCTTTTTCTTGAAGGTATGCGTATACATGTACGTGCATTCCGATTCAGCATTGTTGAGCACACTTTGAGTCAACTGGCTTGTTTTCATTTGTGCCAGTATAAGGGCCTTGAATGTATTCATGATTTTCCATGTAAAAGGACGTTTATTTGTGGGGGATATGTGGAGAATATGTAGATGTAGTCCACTTCAGATCCGCGGTTCTTCTGATTTACATGGGAGTGGTAAATTACAAATGTTGAATACTATTTTTTAATCAAAGGCACCGTAGTCAGATCTTGTAGTAAAGCTTTCAAATTACTTATCTGGGTTAAAGTGATAAAAAGTGGTGTGTCAACAAAGCAAACCTCTGGAAACTGCAAACAGTCAGTGAACTTAAGTGTTTTATGTAAACATGCTCTTTTGCTTGTGAAAATGACAATTAGCTTGGGTTAAAAGAAGTCAAATGAGGACAACAACATTGCAATAACCTCCAGAAGTACTTGTCTTGCTACTCCATAACAATGTAGTTTGTGTAAATGCATGATGGTGGGTTACTTCATTCTTTGTTTGTGAATCGGGTTACAGATTTACTTAGATTGAACCATTTGAATCGTTTATTTGCATAATAAGGTTCACATAAACTTCTGTGGTGATCTTTGCATGGATACTCTGTGGCTGCACTGTGGCATCATGTGTTAATTATCTCGTGATTGCATTTATGTGCGGTGCCATCCAGTAGAAACAAATAAAATGCTGGCACTTTTGTCCCCTCCTCTTTCTCCATTCTTTGTTCTGGTCAGTTTTTTTCTTTTTGGTTTTTTCCAGGGCAAAAATATTTGCTCCTCTAGTTTTTCCACTTTGTTCATTCCATCACGCCCATTCCAACAGTGTCAGCAATCTCCCTCCTGGAATTTGCTGACATTTGAGAGTCCTTATATTATTGCTGTGGCTGTTTGTCCTCGTATTAAGATCATGATTGTTATTCTCTGACTGATAAATAAATAAAAAAAAACAAATAAAAAAAACTGTGTTGAAAAAGTTGCCAGAAATGCACAGGAGGAATCATCAGTACTGAGCAGGGCAATCACAATAGCTGCAGGCTGTGCACACCCAACGTGTAGTTATATTTGTAGGGAGGTGCATTTCAGGTGACGGGGCAGGTCACTTTATTGGGTTTGAGAAGGGATTGTGGTTACAAGTAGTGCTGGGCGAGGGCGATATGACGATATATATCGTGTGGACGATAGAAAAGTTTCTATCGTGCCATTTGTCTTCTATCGTTTCTATCGTTTCTAACCCGAATTTTACAAATTATTACATAAAATATATCATTAACCTTTTAAAACCGGTCGGAGCAGGCAAACTCCGTTTTCCCTAACTATTTTTAAATCCCTCTAGAACTGTAACCACGTAAGGTAGCGCAATAATGGGTTTTTTTGCATATGAAACGGTAGGAGTTGTACTTACATCTTATTCCATTAGCTTGCCCTAGGTCACGGTTTCCTTCCACATATAGCTTTGCAAAAATTGCATAAAAAGCACTTCCAGCAACAAAAACATAATATTCCAGACTTGCAGCAACAAAAACATAATATTCCAGAAACAGGCTTTGCCGATCCGATCAGCTGTTCATAACACTTCCTACGTTGGAATATAAGTCAGCGCGAACTATCGCATGTCCGCCATTACATGTCCGAAACCGGAAGTGATGTCATTTTCGCGGAAAATGTAGTTTTTTAAGCTTCAAAGCCTATGTTGGTGTTTTTAAAAGTCATGTTTGACTTTATGTTCTTCTGTATCGTTTCTGGGATGCTTAGAAGTCAAATTACACTGCTGTAAATCGTTTATTTTGATGCACATGCTGTGTTTTTGCAAATTTGCATTTATTTATTTTCATTTTTCCTGTAGTATATAAAAATTTGTGTATCTCAAAAATAAAACTATGAAGACACTCAAAATAAATCAATTTTAAGATAAGCTCTGGTGGACTTGGTTCTATGGTAGGTCTTAAAGGGTTAAATAGCCTGTGCAAATATATTAATGTTGTCTTCTCACTTTACATACTCTTAACTTTATGCAAGAGAAAATAAAGTATAAAAAAATGACATTTTTCACAAAGAAACTCTGTCTTGTTGTTTTGCAACATGGTGCTGCTTTACATGCACCCGGATTTGCGACATCCTTTACAGTAACTCAAAACAAAGACTGCACCCTCTCCACTCGCTGTTTAAAGACTGCATACTTTCCAGATGACCACAGGTCAGGTGGTATATCGTGATATATATCGTTATCGTGATATAAAATAATTCATATCGTGATAAATATTTTTTCCATATCGCCCAGCACTAGTTACAAGGTAGCTATGGTGTAGATTTCCTCATGAAGGATAAAGCTCTAGTTTAACATGACTTGTTCTTTTTTATAGATTAGTTCAACTGTAAGTAACCAAGGATGGTGCAGCTTGGCTATCGGTGCATGGGAACTCGACTGAGTGTGCTTATACTGGTTTTCTGCAGCATACAGCTCCCCTTGCCCACAGATGCCTATATATATGCTGTAAGTAGAATTGGAGCTTTAAATCATATAATTTGGTAACCTTTGTTTGTAAAGATGAGCTTCATACTCTCATGAAACTTTTGCCTGTTCTCATAGTGTTTGTATATTGTATTTACAGCATTATAGCAATATCACCAATCTATTTGAGGACCGCCCTGCTTTGTTTGGATCTGGACTTCCAAAGGATGGAATAATGGTGAGAACTGAGTGTTGAAGGAGGAGTACAGATGGTAAAATGCAGGTCGATTTCTTTTATAATGATGCTTTGTTTTTTCGTTGTATCTTAGGGAGTTTTGGTTGCCTCTCATCCAGCTAATGCTTGCACAACAATAGACCCTCCCCCACCATTGCCCCCATCTTTTAATGCCACAACTACCAAATTTGTTGTTCTCATCAAACGTTATGACTGCAACTTTGATATAAAGGTAAGCAGAGTTTAACACTGAGTATTTGTTGTCTGAGAAGCACACTGCTCTAATGTAAGGAACTTGTTTCAGGTTTTAAATGCACAGCAAGCTGGATACGATGCCGCAATCGTTCACAACGTTTATTCAGAAATTCTGCTCAATATGAACTACAGCAATGGTAATTATTTGTGCTATTATAAATATGGGAAAACAAATATTACAGATATAAATATTTGCTATTGTACTGTCACACTGTGTGTGTCTGATTCTTGTTGTTTTGTATTTTTTTTTTTTTTTCCAGAAACTATTGCAGAGCAGATTAATATTCCCTCTGTATTCACCAGCTACTATGCCTCGCACATTCTTAGGAATTACATAATTCCGGAACAGGGGTAAGGAAGAACAATACCAGTAATATTAAACATAAGCTGTAAATTAAACCAACTTTTAATGGTCAGCATTAGATTTGTACCAACCTGGGACCCTTTTGGCTTAGCTGCTGATTTAGCTTCTCAGGCAAAGGGCAGTTTTCAGACTTTCCAGTGTAGTGAGCTTATATCATTGTCTGTTATCATGTCATGTGACTAATGCTGGTAAATAGGAAAGAGAATTCTGTTAATCAAATTGCATCAGTGATTGTCAAATGCTTTTGAGATCGAATTTCTGCAAAGATTTTGCTCTTCTGCTCTGCAACCTCAACCACTGTTGGTCCACAGACCTTAGATTGCAAAGGGAAACCAGGAGGTTTCCAGTACAGAAACTTTGCCTACAGAATTTACATATGGAAATGTATAACCGGTAGGCAGATCTGTTTATATGTATCAAGTTTGCAGAAACAAACATATTTCTACTTTTTTCTTTTCTTGGCTTGCAGGGCGTATGTGATTCTCAGGCCAGAGTTTGAGTTGGCCAGAGTTGGCTCACACTGACCAAGAAGACGTGTCCAGTGTGCAAACAGCGCGTTACCCGCAACAACCCTGAGCAGTCCGAGTCTGAGTCTGAGACAGAAACTGGAGGACGTGGAGAGGAAGAAGGAGCAGAGGGTGACGCAGACTCGGAGCGCACTCCTCTGCTTCGACCCTCCAACCCGGGGTCACCCATAGGAAGCCCTGGGGCCTATTCAGCCACCACCACTACAACTACCGCCCAGTGCCTCACCTCCCCTGCACACTGCAACTCACCCATCCTAGGTTATGAAGGCTACTACTCACCGGTGGAGGACACAGACTCAGAAAGTGATGACACAGGAGAGGGCAGGCACCACTCTGATGATGACACAGCTCAGCTCATTGGTAGGGACTGAGAGGAGATCTGATGGCCAGAAATTAGCTACAATGAGATTATTTAGTTTGACCACAAGGAAAAAAAAAAGTTTCTATCCTCATACATATTGTTATTGCAAAAAGAATTAAATTGTTTGCAGATTTGTGGCTAGCTTGACATTTAGTACACTGCTGATTGTTAAAAATCTGTCACCCAATAACCAGCGGAGTTCTTCCAAGTTTCATAACAAATGCAGGACCTGCGGTTGGTCAGTTTTTACCAAGTGCAATGTTGAACATAAACCACTGAAATTCACACATTTACTGTAGTCCATTAGCTTTCAAGCATGATGTCCACTGTAACTGGGTCACTAGTGCAGTACAAAATGTCTGGATCAATTAACGATCCCTTTTAGGCAAGAGTGAAACGTCCGTAGATGAAGTTTTCGTGGCCAAAGTTGTGCAAAAATGGGATCTTCACTGTTCCTTGTGCAAGGTTCTGTTGAGGATTAGTACCGTGTGAAAGATTTATGTTGTCTTAAAATGAATATTTCCTATCTTTATTTTTTTTCTAACAAGGATGTCCAAGTGAAGGGGTAACGTTTGTCTTCTTTTTATATTTTAATACCTCTAGTTCAGTTTTCACACATTTTAACTTTGCATCCAAGTTTTCTGAAATATGAGAAGTTAATAGTGAATTAAGTCACAGTAAAATATAGGAGATATGTAACGTTACTGCTGCTTTTACATTGTTAATACTCTGCGGTGGTGGACAGTTTAAGGAAACTATTTTTTAGCTTTATCCAGTTTGTTGATCAAACTCAGGTTTACACTAAAATAAATTGTCGGTGGTGATAAGAATAAGGTAAGGTAATGGGGTTGTGGTCTTGTAAAGTGTTTTAGCGTTTTCCCTCGAATCTGTTTAAATATAGGGTTGCATGTATGTAATTAAGTTTTTTCTTCTTTTATTGTTTTTGTTTTTGTTTTTTATATATATTTTCCTTTTTACAAAATGCTTAAACTATCTTTTGTACTGTACTCTTTTTTTTTTTTTTTTTTTTTTTTGCTCTTTATGTCTCAGTTTTAGAGACTGTTCACCGAAACACACAAACATTATAATGCCCAATCGTTTTTTCGTTCTTTGTTTTTGTTTTTTAGACTGTGCCTAGGTTATCAGACGTAAATAATAAATGTATAGTGTCAAGTGTAATTTCAGTGTGTAAAGCAGGATTGGGAATCTTTCAGATGACGAAACACTATCCGTGAAAAGCTGCAATAAAGATCTTGTTTGTGGAAGGGTTAATGATATTAAAGTAGGACTGTGTTACTGTTCGTTTAAATGAGAACATTTAGGTAGATCTTCCTTACAAATGGTTATTGAAGTGATCATTTTATTAATAAAGCCACTTGAAAAATTTTGACTTTGTTATTAGAATACCTGCTATCTTTTTTTTTTTTTTTAATATTTGCAATATAGCGAGGTCAGTAATGTATTATAATAATATTTAAACCATACTTTTATCAGCTGAGCTGTTCTCTTCTGACATTTTCTGACATAGTTACTCTTTTGGTTCTCAGTCTCCTTCTAACATTCCTCCAGAAGGGGACAAAATATACCCCCACCTCACTTTTTTTAAAGTTAATCATTAAAAATAATTTTTTATTAATGATCCATATGAATTTAAGTGAAAACAAAGGCCAACGCAACAGACAGCATTATTAAATATATTTTCTCCTATATAAGAAAAATTAATCAGCTTCCTTTCCTCCATGTTTTCCCAAAGTTATTGGTTTTTGTCCTCCTGCAGAGACTCTGTACTCTGTGTAAAACAGCATGGTCCGCTGATGCAACTTTAGTCAAGAGAGCAGCAGAGCTGACATTTCTTGGTGCAAATTACATCTGAATTACATCTTGCATCTGCTGATTTCTTACAGTTAAGGAGTAAAACCTTAACTGACGTTACTTCCATGGGTTTTTTGCATAATGACACTGAAAACCACCTCGATGCATTTCAGATTAAACAGTTAAGATGTGATTCAAGTGCAGACTTTTTGCAGGTTTTGTAAAACTACTTCATTAACACCCACAGTCCCCTGTTTTCAGAGGCTCAAACGTAATTGGACAAAGCAACATAATTTTAAGCATAAGCATGCTGCATTGGCTTTAGGTCGGGTGACTGATGTGGCCTTTGAAGAATATCCCATTTTAGCAAACTGTTGTTTTTGTGGTTTGCTTTGGCTCGTTATCCATTTGCACTTTGTGGCATTTCGCTAAATCTGAGCAGAGGGAACAGCCCTGAACACTTCACAGTCCATCCTGCTCCTTCTATCAGCAGTCTCATCATCAGCACACACAATTTATATAGTCCCTCTGGCACCTCATGCCATAACAATGCCTCCACCATGTTTGACAGATGTTGTGATTAGCCATGGCTCATGAGCTCTTTCTTTCTTCCTTTCTCATAATTCTGTCTTTCTATCATGCCGGTACAAGTTCATCCTCGTTTAATCTAACAAAAGGATTTTTTACTATTATTTTATTAATATTATATCATTAGAATATCATCTCCTTTAGCTGTTTTTTTGTTTTGTTTCTTTTCATTTCAACACTTTGAAGCAATTTAAAATATTATGTACATTTTGTTTGTCATGAAATAACAAGGAACAGGCCTCACCTGGCAATGAAACAGGTGTGTCATTATCCAACAAATGATGGCTCTAAGTCTATGCTCCAACTGGGAAAGATGATTCTGGTTCGACTAAACACTGCCTCAAATAAAATTGCCTGAAATGCCTGACGAGTTTCAGTTTTATGAGGCTGATTATCTACAGCTGGGTTGGGTTTATTGAATTTAAGATCTGAAAAAGTCTTCCAAATAGTTTTAACAACAGATCAGAGATGCTGTAGAACAGATGTAGAAAAAAACTTACAGAAAATGATGACATTTAAGAAGTAGTTTATTAGATCTCACACTATTGCGTTTTACTTTCACTAGACAGCGAACCTCCAAATATATCCTTTCTTTGTGCTTTTCTTTGTCCGTCCTTTGAACCTTAACTGGTGCCTCATGTAGTCCAGGATAACACGTGGCCACACTCGAGTAGCCTGCGTTTTATAGTCCATGAGAAACGCGGCTTCCACTTGTGGGAAGTTCGGGGTATCTTCTCCAGGACCAGCGTTGGCTTCCAGAGGAGTGGAGATGATGTGCAGGCGATAAGGACTCCCCAGAAAAGCCTGTGAACATGTGAATAGTAAAAACTGTTATTTTCTCTTTTATTTATACAATATTATTATGATTATTGTTAGGATAATAAAAGAGCAATGCCTGACAATACACTGATAATAATATTATCAATTAAAGAATTAATTAAAGCTGCTTATGGAAGGAGTGCAGGGCATCTAGGATATAACCAGAACCAGATCTAATAACTTACTTTCATTTGACGTTGAAAAAAAAAGCTGTTTGCATTTTTTCATAATTTCAAAAAACATTTGAACCTTAAACCACTTTGTTTGTTTCATATCAACGTAATTTGTAAGATAATAGCAGATTACATTTTGGAAGTTAAAACTCACCCAAGGAATTAATTCTGCTGAAATGAAAATTACAGTAAATGCATATCACACTAGGGTGTAAGTTCCTGTGGTACAATCAATAAGTTACCTCTGGTTTTTATTTCTGTGATGAAAGTCAGCAAATAAAGTCACAACAAAATGTACTTTACCTCATTGTCGTCCTGGGAGATCTCTCGGGAATCCAGAAGCATAAATAAAGTTAAGACTAACAGGAAAGACGATCTCAGCAAAGAGCAGCTTGATGGCATCCTTTCCAGAGAAAGTTCAGAGTTTTTAAGGGTTTTCGAGATTCTTTGCACCAAATCCAAGCTTAAGGTTTTTGCTGACGAAAAGTCTTGTATAGGTTCTTCTGGTTTAGAGGAGAACTCTAAATGTGACGATGCGCCGTTTGAAATGAATGAATTCTCGCCTAATGTGGAAACAAACTTAAAGAAACAGACTTGCTTTTAGTCCCGAACATTATCCATCTGGTGGTTAACCTATGCATGGCTATCATGTATCCGGGGTATAAAAAGATTTATTCAGCTCAAATGTGAATTGGCTTTTCTTTAACACAGTAGGCGACATCATTAAAGGGACATGAAATACTGTGTTAGGTGCAGGCTGTGTGCAGACAGGAATAGGACCCAAGGTGCAGACTCCGGAGACCAAAGGTTAACTCAAAACAGCTTTAATACTGAACTCAAAAAAGGGGTAATATAACATGACTGGAAAAAATCAAAATAAACTTAAACCATAGGACTAACAGAACACACAGCTAAGAAAACGGTAGAACGCGACAGAGAGCACAGGAAAACACAGGGCTTAAATACGCAGAGGGAGTAATCAGGGAATGGGCAACAGGAGGGAAACACAGCTGGGGCAAATCAGGACTAACGAGACAAAGAAGCGTAAACTGAACACACTGAGAAAAGACAGACCTTCAAAGTAAAACAGGAAACACAACACAGACTGAACTTACAGACACAGACTGACTGGACACGGGGATATAGCAACTAAGGATACACAGAGACACGAACTAGACAAGGGGATACAGCTGACAGGGGAGACAGAGCAACTAGAGACGACAGAGACAAAAACCATAAGACAGAACTCAAAGAAACCAAAGACTAGAAATTATAAATAATATAACAAACTCAAAAACCCTGGGTCAACGACCCAGGCCTCCTAACAGTACCCCCCCCTTAAGGGCTGGCTTCCAGACAGCCCAAACCAGAACCACCAAAAACGAAAAACAACCCAACCAGGGCGGGCGGTGGGGGAAACAGGACGGAGGGCTCGAAACAAACCAAACACAACCCCAAAACCAAAACGGAAAACACTGGAGCCCAGAAAACAACCAAACAAAACCAGGCACACGACAGTTCCAAAAAAAAAAGTTCAGGGGGCCGGCCCGGAGGCTGACGGCACCAAAGTCCAAACCTGGGTAGTTCAGGAGGCCGGCCGTGCGAAAAGCAACGGCGGCAAGGCAAGCGAAGAAGGTCCGGAGGCCGGCCACGCAGAGGGCAGCAGCGGCGACCCATTCGAAGGAGGTCAGGAGGCCGACGGCCCAAGAGCCCAGAAAACAGTTCAGGGGGCCGGCCGAGCGGGAGGCACCTGCGGCGACGGAGCAGGTCAGGAGGCCGGCCGGGCGGGAGGCACCGGCAGCGACGGAGCAGGTCAGGAGGCCGTCCACGACGGTGATGACAGTCCGCCATCAGCCTGGAAAGTGGCCGGACAGGACGAGGACGTGCAGGCTGAGCAGGGCGAGGACGTCCAATCAGAGGCCTGGAAGGAGGCCGGACAGGACGCGCAGGCCGGACAGGACGCGCAGGACCAGACGGCATGGAGACCTCAGGCACAGACGAAGCTAGATGGAGCGAGGCAGGACCAGGCGACACTGAAGGCAAAGATACGGAGGCCAGACCAGGCGAAACAGAGGCTGAAGCCGGACCAGACGAGGGTGAAGACTCGGAGGCTGGACCAGACGAGGGTGAGGCAGTGCCAGGTGTGGATGAGTCTGACGAGTCAAGGCCAGGCGAAGGCGGAGCAGAAACTGGACCAGGCGAAGGCGGGGCAGAAGCCGGACCAGGCGAAGGCGGAGCCAGAGCTGGACCAGGCGGCGGCGAAGCAGAAGCCAGAGCTGGACCAAGCGAAGCTGTAGCCGAAGCCGGACCAGGTGAGGACGAAGCCGTAGCTGAAGCTGAAGCTGGACCAGGTGAGGACGAAGCTGCAGGCGACGGCGTGGGAGCCGCAGGTGGTGGCACTGCAGGCAACGGCGTGGGAGCCGCAGGTGGTGGCACTGCAGGCAACGGCGTGGGAGCCGCAGGTGGTGGCGACGAAGGCTGGATGGGCCCCTCGGACCCTCCAGCGGAGACGAACAAAGACTGGTGCGGTTCTCCAGAACCCCCAGCGGGAACAGAAGGCTGGACGGGCCCCTCGGACCCTCCAGCGGAGGCAGAAGGCTGGACAGATGAGCGAACAGGTGAAAACATTATTGGCCGAAAAACACTAACCTTTGCTTGATCCATAAGCTCTGCAACGCCAAGTCCCAGTTCTTTAGCCAACTTAGTTATGGCAGGTGGTACTCTGTTGCCAGTTCTATTTGCCAGCTGAGGCACGGAAAAAGTCATAGGCTGAGAATCTGCCAGAGAATCAAAAGGAGTCCTAGACATAACAGCAGCCACAGGGGCTGGACGGAACACAAAACAATCACTTTCTCCCAAAACCGGGGTGTGCTCAGTCGTTCTGGGGTGGCAGTGGCGTGAACGCCGTTTACTCCGGGAAGGGGGAGCAGGCGAAACGGGCCGCGAAGCCTCCAGGTGACCGGTATCGAGAATAGAAATATTTTCCTGCTATTAGTTGCTGCTATTTTGATAATCATCATTACCGTTTCAGTGATGTTGCTTTCACAGATGCATTCAGATGTTCAAATATATTGGTATTATATCAGTCTTTATTACAAGTCCAGTTATAACCACGTCGAACTGTTGGGTTGAATATATAATTTTAAATGCTTTTCTAATGCTGCTATGATCTCAGTGTTTCTGTGTAGACTGCAGGGACAGGAAGTTATATGTCTTTGAAGTTGCAGGCTGGTGCAGAAGTGAAACTGAAAGCAAAGAGAGCATTTAAGGGCGAGACATACACATCCAGACACGTACGCAGTACACAGCATGCACGCGCCCCTGCACGTGCACGCACACACAAATTAGAGAGACTCATTTAGTAGGCAAGAGTTGAAATACGTTTTGCTATGGCTGCAAAGTCGAGGTGTACGTGTTAGTCTGTTCCAGGACCTGATGTCCAGGAAGATAAGCCTGGGCAGGATGGAGACAGGAAGCATCAGCCGTCGACACGAAGATGATGTTCTATGTTAAAAGTCATTGTGGTTTAGGCTGACGTATGCTTTGTTTAAATCTGCCTAGTAACAGGAAAGGGGGCTGTACTATCTTAACCCTATAAAACAGTTGTCTGAATATGATAAAGACAGTTCAACACTGATTGGGTTGTTGAACTCACACATGTGTTCATTAAAATGCCGTCTAAATTGCACACGCCTGGATCTGTGGTTATTTATGGATTCTTCTCTCAACATTGAACCCTAACACCGGGCTGCAAATCCTCCGGCTCACCACACAGGAGCAGTTCTCCAGAACCTCAAGCAGAAACACTGTCCTGCTGTGGCGAACGCAGCTGCTTAACAGCGAGCTCCGTCTGCTGCTGCTGCGTTGGTGTGGAGAGAGAGATAGCCAGCTCACTGGCTCTGACGTGCTCCCTCCACGCGGCTATGGTGTGGCCCAGATGAGTGTCCATGGAGAACTGATGAAGCTGGGGGTTGGTTGTAATCATTGCCTCGACCGCGCTCAGTCCCACAGCCATAGCCTGTAAGCTATCGGCCTGAGCAATGCGGTCCAGCAAATCGACCAACCTCGTCATCTCAGCCTCAAAGTCTGAGGTGGAACAGTCTGCGGGGTCCATGTTCTGGTCGCGTTCTTCTGTTAGGTGCAGGCTGTGTGCAGACAGGAATAGGACCCAAGGTGCAGACTCCGGAGACCAAAGGTTAACTCAAAACAGCTTTAATACTGAACTCAAAAAAGGGGTAATATAACATGACTGGAAAAAATCAAAATAAACTTAAACCATAGGACTAACAGAACACACAACTAAGAAAACGGTAGAACGCAACAGAGAGCACAGGAAAACACAGGGCTTAAATACGCAGAGGGAGTACTCAGGGAATGGGCAACAGGAGGGAAACACAGCTGGGGCAAATCAGGACTAACGAGACAAAGAAGCGTAACCTGAACACACTGAGAAAAGACAGACCTTCAAAGTAAAACAGGAAACACAACACAGACTGAACTTACAGACACAGACTGACTGGACACGGGGATATAGCAACTAAGGATACACAGAGACACGAACTAGACAAGGGGATACAGCTGACAGGGGAGACAGAGCAACTAGAGACGACAGAGACAAAAACCATAAGACAGAACTCAAAGAAACCAAAGACTAGAAATTATAAATAATATAACAAACTCAAAAACCCTGGGTCAACGACCCAGGCCTCCTAACATACTGAAATTAACAAGGATTAAATGGCCTGAATTCATCGTATGCATAAAGCCTTAATGAATCAAGTCTTAATGAGTAACCATAAAACTGAAAGGCAGGGTACGGCTTATGTCTGGAACGAGCACATTAATAATGTAGATGATATATGACACAACAATTAATTTTAAATTATAGAAACACTTCAAGGAACATGGTATTGATGAGTGTTGTTCAATAGAACATAAGCTAACCCCACAGCATTTTACAGTGACACAGTATGTTTTGTATACATTTTTCAAAGGAATCATCTTGGATAAGAGTTATAGAACCCTAAAGACACCGAATCCAGCAAAATATATTGGATTAAATTTATTTCTTCTAACAGTATCAAATCGTTTCCTTCATACACAGTCTCTTGTTTCCAGAGCTCAAAGGCAAGTGGACAATTATCTAAAAGCAGTTTTATGGGCAAGTTGGACCTGTTCCCTTATTACATCGTGGCAAACTTGGCAGATTAAATATAAACACTTGTTTCCAAGTGTTTGGCATTTGGTAGCTTTTCAAGAGGTTGATGCAGGTGAAGAAGGCTGAATGAACCTATCAGAGAGATAGCAAAAGCTTGTTTTGCAAAGTCAACATTCTGGTGAATTCTGATGAAGTTCTGGTCAGCTCAGCAACACCAAAGAGACCTGAAAGGCCATAGAAGACCACTAAAGTGGGAGGCAGTGCCTTCAGGTTTCATGGTTTCAAAGACAATTTCTCTACTTTCAAGATAAGGCTTAAAACTTTCCTTTTTGATAAAGCATGCAATTAGGGCTGGATCAGGTGACCATGAATCCTCCTTTTAGTATGCTGCAATAGGTCTAGGCTGCTGGGGGCTTCCTGTAATGCACTGAGTGTTTCTTCCTCACTCACTCTGGCTCTCTTCCACTGTATGTCTTTTGTCCTGTCTTTCTCCCCTATATTTCTCACGCTATCCATTAAATTGAATTGAACTGAAGTGAATACAGAGGGAAAACTATAAAAAATGTTGAATAAGTAATGATGTGTTATAATTGTGTGTTATACGTAGAGAATGAGAATGAAAATCCTGATCAGAAAAAGGTCAGGGGATAAATATGTCTGTGAAGGTTCTCAGTCATCCAGGTCATCGTGGTCAAAGGAATTTGCAAAGAAAAGCGTCTGGACTTCTTTGAGTTGCTTGAAGACGTTTTTTGGACAGAGAGGACAGATGGTTTGAAAGAGGAGTGAAAGAGGCCATCTATGTCCACTGTGAGCGACCATCTTTGAACAGAGGTGGTGGTTTACGACACCAACTGTCTGCCATCTATAATCCAGTTTTGAGTTCCCTCCCCAGACGCCTTAACGCCCACTCACATCCTGGGCCATCTGACCTCAAGAATTCACATGACAAGGTGGGGCCAGGTTTCACAATGAGCTCACCCGAAACCCTGGCTGATTAGGTCCCACACCCGCTTTCACACCTTGGCTCATGTGATTAGAGGATCACCAGGGGGTCCTTTGTCCCTCCTTGGGGGGATACTCCCACTGGTTTTAAATCTGGAACTCTCGGCCATTTGACCTTAGAACTGAAGAAGCTTCTCGGATGAGAGGTGAAACGTCTTCAAGCAACTCAAACAAGTCCAGACGCTTTTCTTTGCAAATTCCTTTGGTTAGGGGATAAATTTACATGTATAAGACCTACAGTCCATTTATTAACCATATTCTCCAATGCATTTGCAGTATTAGTTTTTCACTTTTATCTCCATTTCTTGATTATTCCTCTTGCATATGTGTTGTAGGTTTGGGTCTATGAAAACCATGGCTGGTGTGGGCTGAAATAATCTTTCCCTTTAAATTATGTGTAAACATACTATCAAAGCAGAAGATTTTCTAAACGGCAAACACTACAAACAGTGTGAAAGATGGAAAACTAAGCATTCTGGGGTGCAAACCTCCACTAAGGCAGCTCACTCTCTGGGCATAAACATTAAACTAGGAAAGGTAATAGATAATAGGTATAATAATAGGTAAATAACTGGAAATTAATAACTTGAACTTATTAAATAGCATTTGACATTACTTTTTCTAAATATATAACACATTTTAGGGTCAACTTGAAAGAAAGACAGATATGGAACGTAATAGTGAGCTCAAATATAAAATGTGACACATTTGGATGCAAACTATAATGTGATGTTTAAAATCCTCATATACCAGTAACATTTCCCAAATGTTACCAGTACAAACAAAGGCAGCATAAAAGACATTTTATGAATGTTTGACTTTATTTGACCTTAAAGAAAATGTGAGAGATCCAAAGTAATGTGATATTTAGAATCCCCATATATCATTCCCTTTATGCCTATATGTGGTCAGTAGAAAGAATAGCAGTAAGAAACATAGTTTTAAATAGCTCTATATAGCATTATTATCACGTTGACCTTCAGATCAATCTATTGACCTTGAAGATAAGGTCAGAGGTCAAATGTGACATGATATTTTAAATCGTTCTATATGTTGACAACACACACCGCACTTTTAAGAATTATAGTTTCTAAGTTTTAAGGATTTTTGTCAATTTTTGACCAAAAAATCATTAATTTGACCTTGAAGACCTTGGAGGATGTAAGCCAAATTTGAATGGGTTGGTAACGTGACCCCAGTATGCACCCCTAAAAAGTTTGATCAAAAGTCGTCTTGATGCATTCTCAATCATCCAGGAAAATAAATCTCCAAAAGTTGAATCTGTTCATCTGGACGTAGTGTTTTGTGGGAGAAACGTTTCATCACTCATCCAAGTGACTTCTTCAGTCTCAGCTGACTGCAGGTTTCCCCAACCCTTATAAACAGTACATTTGCATGATGACTGAAACCAGGCCACTGAAGGAACAATGGGCTGTGAGGTCAGTTCCTTAATCATAATTATGCAAATTCCCATGACCATTGATCAACAATCACTGACCACTGTTCTTTGATCAGTGGGTTTTGGTCAGTGATTGTTGATCAGTGGTCATGGGAATTTGCATAATTATGATTAATGATGATCAACAATCACTGACCAAAACCCACTGATCAAAGACCACTGATCAAAGACCACTGATCAATGGCTATGAGTACCATTCACAGAGAGTTGAGGAATGGCTGCAATCACAGCATTGTAAGATGGCGAAAGATGTACCCTTAGGCCCCCTCCTTGATTCAGAGATGGTCTTTCCCTTTTCACGTAAATGGCCTCCTTGACTCCGCGCTCAAACCAGCGTTCTTCCCTGTCCAGGATGTGTACATCCTCATCATTGAAAGAGTGTCCACTGGCCTGTAGGTGTAAATAGACTGCAGAGTCCTGGCCTGACGAGGTCGCTCTTCTGTGCTGTGCCATCCTTTTCACCAGAGGTTGTTTGGTTTCCCCGATGTATAAATCCTGGCAATCCTCCTGGCACTTAACAGCGTACACTATGTTACTCTGTTTGTGTCGGGGGACCCGATCCTTGGGGTGGACCAATTTTTGGCGCAGCGTATTTTGGGGTTATACCTACAGGCCAGTGGACACTCTTTCAATGATGTACACATCCTGGACAGGGAAGAACGCTGGTTTGAGCGCGGAGTCAAGGAGGCCATTTACGTGAAAAGGGAAAGACCATCTCTGAATCGAGGAGGAGGCCTAAGGGTACATCTTTCGCCATCTTACAATGCTGTGATTGCAGCCATTCCTCAACTCTCTGTGAATGGTACTCATGGCCATTGATCAGTGGTCTTTGATCAGTGGGTTTTGGTCAGTGATTGTTGATCAATGGTCATGGGAATTTGCATAATTATGATTAAGGAACTGACCTCACAGCCCATTGTTCCTTCAGTGGGCTGGTTTCAGTCATTATGCAAATGTACTGTTTATAAGGGTTGGGGAAACCTGCAGTCAGTTGAGACTGAAGAAGTCACTTGGATGAGTGACGAAACGTTTCTCCCACAAAACGCTACGTCCAGATGAACAGATTCAACTTTTGGAGATTTATTTTCCTGGACAACCAAAAAGAATGACACGCACGTAAACTCTACCAGGGCGGAGGTGATAAATTGTGGCTTACCCTCCAAACCAGTTGGTGGCGCTAATTCCATGTTTAGTTGTACACCATTTCCAAGCGAAGAACAAGAAGACGTGAAGGCTACGGAGAAAGAGGGGGACGAACGAGACCATCATACAAACTATTGTTAAGGTATTAGCGTAATTTATTGACTTTTCCTCAGTTATATCAGTTGGTCTGTTATTTAGAATAAGACAGGTCTGTAGAATTAGACCGACGGGTAATTCAGTTTATTTAATTTAATTTAATTTATTTCATTTTATTTTTAGCTAACTCACACAGCTAGCGTAGTGGCTAACGATACATGGCTGGATTATCGAGGGTCCTAACTCGCCCTGAAACACGAATTTACAGGTTTTGTTTCGACTGAAAGACTCAAACCTGTATGTCCGGATAGCTAATAATTTTGATCTCGTTTTTTTTGTAAATTTTGTACATCCTAGTCTGATGATATCAATGATAGCTATTATGCAAGACAAAGGAATCACTTTACGGCAAGTTACGCACGTCGTCTGTGACAGACCATCTGCATTTCCTTGTTCACGGTCCCCCTTGTTTGAATGACTGCCGTCACCAAAATCCTTTTGAATTAGAAGGTCAAATATTAATAGTCACTTGTTGTAAGTACCGTCCCGGTCTCCATGTGGCAACCGCACATACTGAATACAGACTAAAGGAAACAGTTTCCCTGGTTTATAATGAGAACAATCTTCAACGAGCACTTTGCGGACATGGTTTACTGACTTGTCACACTAAATCAATGCACATGTGTTTTGAGTTGTTGTGTTATATCATAGCAGTTTCTTCTTGGGAGATGTAAATCATAAACTTTGGCTTTGCACTTTGCACTTATCAGGTCTTAATATCAAAAGTAAAGCCTTCCTTAAAACGATTCTGCTTGTAGCCAGCTTAATAGTAATCACTGGATACTACACGTCATCTGGATTTTCTTTCTTCATGCAGATGGGAGACAGTGATGATGACCATGATCGCAGGAGAAGGGACAAATTCAGACGGGAGAGAAGTGACTATGACCGTTCAAGAGAGAGAGAGGACCGGCGCAGAGATGACTGGAATGACAGGTAAGAAAGAGAGACGCTATTGGGCACAAGCCAGATTCAGTGAAACCTGATACAGCCAAATCATATTCGGATGAACAGCTAAATGCTATTAAATGGTAGCTCTTTGCTGCTCTTACACTGAGTAAAGTGGATATTAAAGATAGACTTGTGTGTTTCTTACCTTTCTTTCTTTCCTCATGTTTTCTCTCCTTCCTCTGATTGTGATCATTGGCCCAGGGAGTGGGATAGAGGCAGGGAGCGGCGAAGTCGTGGAGAGTACCGGGATTATGATAGAGGTCGAAGGGAGAGATTTACCCCACCCAGACACGACATGAGTCCCCAGCAGAAACGCATGAGAAGAGACTGGTAGGATTTGCAATGTTACTAATTCACAATCTCTATAACCATCTCTTATTTTACTTAAAGCCCCTTATCCGTTCCTGGCAGGGATGACCATGGTGGAGACCCCTACCGTGGGGGGTATGACTTGGGTTATGGTGGTGGTGGAGGAGGGCCCAGCTATGGACCACCACAACATTGGGGCCATCCCGACATGCACCTCATGCAGCCTCATCAGGGCATCCCCATTCAGGCCAGGTAATTAATTTAAGTTCAGTTTTGAAGTTAAATGTTACTTTACATATCTTTAAAGATGTTTTTAATGTTGTTACCTCAGATATGTCTTTTTGCCAACTAGCTTCTTCCAACATCTCTCTCTTTCATTAGGCTTGGTAACATCCACGACTTGGACTTAGGTCCTCCCCCTCCAATAATGAAGAGCTTTAAGGAGTTTCTGCTGTCCTTAGATGATTCTGTGGATGAGACTGAGGCAGTCAAACGCTACAATGAGTACAAGATCGACTTCCGGCGGCAGCAGATGCAGGACTTCTTTTTGGCTCATAAAGATGAAGAGTGGTACGATCTTAGATGCCTTTCCTACATAAGCCCTTATCAAGAATATAATTTCTTTATTATAGTCGTAATAGAATTATTGCATTGACAGATCAATTAGCATTACTTAAGCTGTTATTTTCTGTTGTCCTCACCAAATGTGATTGGCTCTTTATTTCTTTATTGGCCTTTTAATCATTTTAGATTTAATTGCTATTTAAAGGCAAATATAATAGGCTGAGCCTGGTCCTTTTGGTGGGTTTATCTTAGAATTCTATTCAAAAATTCAGATGATGTTTTTATTTGTAATTGATGGCTAATGAAATTGGTACATTAAAACAAGGTGCATGTATATGCCATCTCCGTTATGTTCTTGTTAAACTCACAAATCAAAAGGAGTGGAAAGGCATTTGGTATGACAGTTTCACCCAGTACGAGGACCAGGCACACACAGTTAATTTATTTCTAATGACTGTTGCTACAGTACTTGTTCACAAAATAAGAAAATCAACCCAATTTCAACATTAGTTTATATTTGTTATAAATGTATTTTAGGAGTTTAAATTTTTTTATCCATAAATATCCATAGTTACACTTTTGTGTAACTGAATTGTTTAAAGTCATCATTTGGTGCAATAACGTGCTTTGACCAAAACGTCTGTGTTCTTTGGGTTGATTGTCTTATTTGGAGTAACACAAGATTCATAATTGTGTGCTGTCTCTTAATGCTTTGACACTTGTTTCACAGGTATCATGCAAAATTATTCTGTTTTGTCATAACCCATTTTTCTTCCCTTCATTTCAACTACCACGTTGACGACGATTTTTTTCAAGATGAGAAAAAGTGGAGTTCATCCGCAAGAATCGGTCTTAGACAGACAGGGCATGCACTGCGCACAATGCAGTTGCTCTTAGACACACAGTAACAGGGATTTTAGATAGACAGCCATGTCCGCACACGGAGAATTTTTTTCTTGTTTTATCCTTTTTCGACACAATTTTCTTTTTATATTCGGATCAAATCCCAAAACCGAATTTGTGTGCATACAGACACACCATTGGGGTGAAGTGGAGCGCACTTTCACAGAAGAGACCCCGCTCTCTGTATTTATTTGTTATTAAACTGGCAGAACAAAAGGTAACTGTAGTCCACTTAATGCTAACATTTTTAATGTGACATTTTGAATATGTAAATGTTTAATTTGATCATCTCTGTTGTGTTTTTTTTTTCCTGCCTTTTTTTTTCTTTCTTTTTTGGTGAGTTAATCTCAAATCTTCTAACATTGTGGAGTAATTGGCTATGAAGACCACAGTCAAAACTTGGAATTACAGAAAGATATAATAACTAGTGTATACTGAACACAAATTACATTCTTTTCATATGCTAGATTGCTTATTGAATTGGAGTTGTTTAACATTTAAAAAAAAACCTATTCAGAATATATATTCTGTTAAAAATGTGATTAGAAGAAACTGAAAAAAGTGTAAAATACACAGATGTAACGTAGGCTTGTAATATTTATTTGTTCTCTAACTTTTGCTTCCTGCTCATCCCAACCCCCATCATTCTCTCCCCAATCTGTTGTGGACGCCCAACTCTGGACACAGGTTCCGATCCAAGTACCACCCTGACGAGGCCAGACGACTTAAGGCAGAGGCCCAGAGGGCTCTGCACAACCGTCTGAATGTGTTCGTGTTCCTAATGGAGAATGGCTGGTTTGATAATGTCTCCCTGGACATTGAACAGACCCCAGCCATCATCAAAGTTCTGGATGCAGGTGAGGTCTCAAACAACTTAAAGAGCATTGTTGACCTGTGGAGTTTTCATTTGTATCTACAATTAAGTCTGCTTTTGCAATAAAAGCAAAAATGATGTGACCTAATTGCATGGATGGTACTTAGAAGAGTACTCCTATGGCTGAACCATAACGTTCTTTCTGCATTTCAGCTGTGATTAAAATGGAAGGGGGGACAGACCATGATCTTCGCATCTTGGACCTGCCATCTGAAGAGGAAGAAGACCGAGAGAAGTCAGCATCTATTTCCAGGGGCACTGAAGTTCCCAAGAGAGAAGACCTCAAAGCTTTGGGTAGTGACTGCAAACCAGTGGAGAAAGACAGAAATGAGAAGGTATGTGTGCTCTGTTAGACAGGCGGTAGAAATTTCATGAGGCTCTAGGGCTGTGCGATATGACCAAAATCTCATATCCCGATATAAGACATCTATCGTCCGATAACGATATAAATCACAAAAATGTAACATTTTCTGTAAATTCTGTGAATGTCGCGCAGCTCGACTTGCGTGAAGTGTTTCCAGCTGGGCGTCGCGTACCTGGAGTCGAGTGTTTTAACTGATGCATGAAACGATACATTTTTAGACATAGGTTGTAACGGCTGCCGTTTTCTTTGTGAGTATTTATTACACGGCGTGCTGCGGGGAAAAGCCTGTTCTAACGTTTGAGTCTAAGGTTTATTTTTTAGCACCTGACGGCTCTTTTTTGCTTCTCATCCGTAAATACTCTGCAAGTCTGCATCTTTCACGTGATTCAGTTTATTTTGAAAAGTCTCAACAGGATCTTGAGCTTTATTGTGAAAGGTTTATGTGGAAAATAAACAAGCGGACACGAGGTGGTTTTACCGTCGTTGTTGCTAACCACAACGCATAAAAACAAGTGCTTGTCCGGCTGTAGTGTGGTTATATTAAATATAAGAGAAAGAGAGAACTTTAGGAAATTAATTTAGCCACTACAGTGACCATCAAAATAATGAAAAAATATTGCCGTAAACAGTTTATTTTGCGACACCACGAAACAAACGATAGCGTAAAATGAAACGATAGACGTTTTTATATCGTCATCCGATATATATCGTTATATCGAACAGCCCTATGAGGCTCTGTTGATGACAATGAACTGTGCCACAGGAGGGTAGTGACTCAGCCAGCACAGAGAGAGCTGCCACAGCAGAAGGAGAGAATGTAAAAGAGGAGGCAGAGAAAGAACCAGCAAAAGAAATTCCTGAACCTAAGAAAGTAAGTGTTCCTTCTGATACTGAATTAGTTCTTACCAAGAGAAACAAATAAACTGAACTGGCCTGATTGTTTTTCAATTTGATTGTTTAGCCAAGAAGAAAGAGGAAGCGCAGCGGGGACAGCGATGATGAAGCCAGCGCTTCGGAGAGTGACTCGGACTCAGATTCAGACTCCAACTCTAACTGCTCTGACAAACCAGTGAAGAAGGAAGAGGAAGACAAGGATGAGGAGGAAGAGGAAGGTGAAGGTGAGAAATCATGCCTGTAGTGTCTGGTTATACATTTTCAGGAGTATAATATGTATCTTTCTGTAATTTAGCACTCATCAAATAAATCTCCCTTTCCTGTCTAATTATCCAGAGGAGAAACCTAAGGAGAACTCTGAGGAGGACAAGAAGGAAGAGAAAAAGCCCAAAGATGACTCTCCTAGACCACGGCCTCTCCACAGAACTTGCTCTCTGTTCATGAGAAGCATCGCTCCCACCATCTCCAAGGCTGAGATTATTGCTGTGAGTTGTATAAAAGAAGCGTACCTAACAGATCCAGATCTTTAAGTGCACTAAACAGATACGTGTCCTGGTTTAAACTGAGCATCTGTGTTCTTATTTGTTGTTTTTTTTCCTTCTCAGCTGTGTCGACGTTACCCTGGGTTTCTGCGTGTTTGCTTGTCTGATCCCCATCCAGAGCGCAGGTATGAAAAATGAAAACTTGGCATTATTTGCTACACTAAAGTGTAATTGGTTGGATTAGTGTAGTCACTCATGACTTTGACATGAAACCTGCGCCGTTTCAGGTTTTTCAGACGTTGCTGGGTGACTTTTGACCGTAGCGTCAACATCAAAGAAGTCTGTTGGAACCTTCAGAACATTCGGGTAAGTGCACCAATCATAAGTGTTGGCACTGCTATAACTTTGTGTTGCAGGTGGTTTTAGAGATGCAGAGATCTTCCAAATTTCAGCTGAGGCCTTTACCACTCTGTTTTTACCCTTCACAGCTGCGAGACTGTGAACTGGCACCGGGGGTGAACAGGGACCTGGCTCGGAGGGTGCGTAATGTTAATGGCATTACTCAGCACAAGCAGATTCTCCGCAATGACATCAAGCTGGCTGCCAAGCTCATTCATGCCTTGGATGAGAAAGGGGAACTTTGGAGCAACAAGTCCCAGGAAGAAGGGCAAAGCACTGAGGTATAGTACCTGTACCCATGGGATTTAACCAATTTTTCTCAAGTTATTTGACCATCATCATCATTTGTGGGGTTTTGTTATTTCCACAGTTGCCAGCTCAGAACCCCATCCTGAAGAATATTACCGATTACCTGATAGAGGAGGTGAGTGCTGAGGAGGAGGAGCTTCTGGGCTCCGGGAGTGGAATGGATTCTGAGGAGGGCATCAAGGAAGGAAACCCTGCAGAGATGACTGTTGAGAGGGATGACAAACTTGTCAAGGTCATTACTTTACCACACGTAGAACAGTTTAAGATATAATATCCATCTGATCTTCTCTTTTGAAAGTGGGTTTCTCCGTTTGTATCTTCACTGTGCTAGGCCCATCAATTTTGCCATGTGTTGTTTCAGGTTTTGGATCGTTTGATCTTGTACCTCCGTGTTGTGCACTCAGTTGACTACTACAACACCTGTGAATACCCCAGTGAGGATGAAATGCCCAACCGATGCGGCATGATTCATGTACGTGGACCCATTCCTCCAAACCGCATCACACATGGAGAAGGTCAGTGTTCTTCCCTTTTCATGTTACGCGACACAAAGGAGACCTCTGGGATGAAAAACTAAATGTTGATTCAGCTGTAGTGAAAATGAATCTTCCAACGTCCTGGAGTTGATGTGAATTTTAACTGTTGTGTTTGCTAGTTAAACATTTGCTATGTTTAGATTATTTTACCACCTATCATAAACAGTGCCTAAATATCAAATGTAGATACTGCAGATTACAAAAGCAAGTTTAAGTGGAGATTTTAAAGTTTTAGTGTTGATTCAGAATTTTAATAAGATGACATCACTGTATCCTCATTCAACAGTGCAACAGTGGGAGAAGATGATGGAGGAGAAGTTGGCTCCCTTGTTTAGTTTAAAAGAAGTCTTGTCTGAAGAAGAGGGGGTGAAGATGGGCCGCAAGGACCCTGAAGAAGAAGTGGAGAAGTTTGTGTCTGCCAACACACAAGAACTGGGAAAAGATAAATGGCTCTGCCCTCTAAGTGGAAAGAAATTTAAGGTTGGCACTTGGAAAGAAAAGTATTCGGGACTGTACAGCATGACCACAGTCAATGCATTTTATTAAACACAAAGGAGATATACCAGTAGTTTTTGTTAGAAGTTCTGTTGTAATTAAAACAAAAATAATAATCAAGAATTATTTTTGTATATTTTTTTTTAAATGTTTTATTTCAAATCAAATTCAAGGGTCCAGAGTTTGTACGGAAGCACATCCTGAACAAACATGGGGATAAAATTGAAGAAGTGAAAAAGGAGGTTGCTTTCTTCAACAATTTCCTGATGGATGCCAAGAGGCCATCACTGCCAGAGATGAAACTTCCTCCTCTTCCAGGCCCAAGCCAAGGTCAGTTTGAGATTTTTGTCTAATCAACCCGTAAACCCAGAATTACAGATATTTTTCAACAGAGATAAACAGAATCCTAGGAAAAAGATACACTGGGCCTGTTTCATCCCGCAGGTTTGCTCAGTCCTAGTATGCCGTTTCCTCCCCAAGGTCCTCAGGGTCCAATGGGCTTCGCACAGCCTCGTCCTCCTCTGATGGGCTACGGTGGTATGTTCTGAATTTACCTTTTTATACTTAAAGTGAGAATGTGCTTTCCAGTCAAGCCGCAACATTTTTTTTCTTTTTTCAAATTAAAATCATTTTCTGAAGCTGGTGGGCCTCCTTATCCACCCAACCAATATGGTGGAGGCAGAGGCAACTATGACAACTTCCGCGGACAAGGTGACTACCTGGGTAAGCCGCGCAACATCAGGTGAGACCGCTGTACGTGTCTTTATTTTGCTACAAACATTTTCTTTTTACTGCTCATGTGGAAGTTTGAAACTCCCTTTAAAAGATCGTTTCCACTGTTTTTCTGTTTGCATTGCCATCCATTGCAGAATGTCACGAGGTGACCCACGAAACATTATTGAGTACCGCGACCTGGATGCACCAGATGATATGGACTTCTTTTAGAAGGTTCACATTTAATTTCTTTGCTCTTTACCAGTGTTGTGTTCCGCCTGCTTCTTGGAGTAATGAGATTATTTCTTTTCTTAAAAGGCTTGTTTTGTAATTATTGTGCAACCAGAACTGCTGTAAACAGATTCATTAATAAAATTGTGATCAAATTACAATAATAAGTATTAAAATACTTGTGAAGTCGTTCTGATATAAAAAAAAAAGCAATCTGTGACAAAGTGCATCATCATTGTTTACTGGATCTTAAATAATACACAGCTTTTTTTGGGGGGGGGGGGTACAGTACAGTTGCATTTTGTTCACAATCAAAACAACACAATATCCAGTAAGATTTTTTTCTTTTGTTCATGAAAACTAGTGGGATTGTTTTAATAATGCAAACAACATAGGAAAAGTACGTCATATTATGAGATGGTAATTGAATCATTCCAAATATGTACAGCTTTCAGAAACACGTGAGAAATATTTTTTCAGTATGTTGTTAAAATTATTGCCAAACATGATTAAACCAATAATCCTCCAGTGTTTTCACTACAATGCGAATACAGCGGTGCCACATAAAGGCTTCACATCATAATTATTTAAAACATGTGATGAGGAGTTTTAAATACAGGCACGTTTTTATAGACTGATGATCACAGAAACCTTCAATGTTAATATAGGTCCATCACATCAGATCCATAGTGACTCCAAGTCGTATTTGGTGTAAACAGTTTATGTCAAAATATCTAAATTATCTGAAGCTTGTGATTTTCTGAAAGTCCGCAGCTGACCTTGTGTTCATGGAATAATTTGGAAAGGGCCTCCATGTAAAGTGTGTGATAATGGTCGACTTCCTCGTCTGTGGGCGTGACACGTTTTGGCACGGAGATTGGACTTCCCACTGAAAAGAGTACAGTGTGAGAATAAAATGGGCTCAGTACATAAAAGTGGTATTGGCTATTTAAAGAATAATAAAATACCCACCAACAGTCGTGATTGGAGTCCTGTAGGGTAGGAGAACAAAGCGCTCACCGACAAAGAGACACGGTGCAAAGCCCATGATTTTTTTAAACAAGTCCTGTAACCGGCGGCACAGACTGCCCTCTGCGAAAATCACCTGCTGGTAGAGCTCATTCTCCCCGAATGAATAAACGGGCACCAGATCAACACTGTGGAAGGTCAGAGTTCAGGTTTTTTCAGGTTTCAGTGTTTTACATATAAACATATTTTCTTTCTTAGTGTGTAATTCTCACCCAAACTCAAGGGCCACTCTGACAAATCCCTTTCTTTCCTTCATGACCACTGTGTTGAGTCCGGGAGAGGATGCCAGAGACTCAGCAGCGCCCCCTATCACAATTACCACTGCATTCCCTTTGCCGCTTTTTGAAAGGAGGTGGACCAGGCTTGGTTTGCTGACTGGGTAAAGTCCTTATCAGACAGAGTAAGAACGTCAGAAGTTCAGGTCAGGAACATAACGGGGACTTTTTTGTTAAGCTGTAATATGCAGGTCTACACTGTCAACAGGCTTTCAAATTCAGTTTGCATCAGTAACATGTAGGTATTCTTTATCTTCCATTTGCGTTCCACAAAGTAAAATCACATTTTTCTGCAGAACATGAACTGTATACTGTAGTATGATCAATAAACTGCTGTTGATGTGCGTTTTGGCCTAATGTAAAATGCTTCTCGGACTAAGAAGCGGAGTAGTTTAATCCCCTTGCTGAAACATGCTATAATTACCTGCGCTCATGATGTACTCCCTATAGAATGGTATCCTGAACAGGCCCGCCAGTATCGCCAGGCTGGCTCGCATCCCGGGAAATGCCTCGGCAAAGCCACAGCTCTCCGTGCTGAAGCAGGTAAAGGCTCCAGCACACATGATGCCATGTGGGTGAGAACCTAGGATGTAGTTTTTGTTTGGATTCAGCTCGCCTGTCTTGACCAGCTAAGAAAGAACATTGACACAAGAGGGTTAATGTTGGTGATCACGGATGTTGCTGCTGTTAAACAGCCAAGTCCATTTTCACTCATCTGACTGAGGCAAAGATTAGATGCAGTTTCATGTTAACTTGTTCTTGCAGGCTTTTTACTGGGTTCCCTGCGTGAGGGCCTCAAATATAATATGCTCTTTGCAAAGACTAATACCAGGATTTTAGGTTTTCAGTGCTTCAAGAGTGCACTGGAGGAAAAGTGTATCTTTCCGTACCCCAAAAACATCCCAACATGGAATTCAATTGGACATTTCACAGGGTTTTTTGAGATTTTTGAAAATATTATCTGTCCTGTACACAGTAAGCATCTGTGTGTTGCAAGCAAATATAAACAGATTTAAAGATCTTTGCCCAAAACTTACTTTAACAGGAAAGTAGTCTCTCATGTGCTCCCATACCTTCCACTTTCTCACAAACATCGTTCTTCTGCCCCCTGATGGAGACATTGAAAACCTTAGAAACACTGAGTGTCCCAGTTTCACAGTGCATGTTAGCAAAGCTAAATAGTATCCTGATGTGATCATTGGTATGCAAAAATTGTATACTAAATACAAAGAGTGATAAAAGCAATGGTAAAACTAAAATAAAGCTATTTATAAGCAGCAAACCCGTTTAATGTAGCCAGTATACATGCATATACTGTAAATCATAATTTTTGAGTGTGCTGTTACACACTTTAAAAGGTGGACCTTTTATTACTGTATAAACTGCATATTTTGTTTTTTGTATCATCATTATTTTGCCACTTCATTGGTGTGCACACCTGTTTGGAATTTCTACATAACACAGACTTGGACATGATTGTGTTATTTTCATGCATATTTAAATTTCTTTACCTCTTTCGGGTGTATGCCAGTCCATCACCAGCCATACAAAGTAGAGAGCAGACAGCGGCCACAGAGAGGTAAACATAAGATACACCATCAGTATAATACAAGCCACTCCTGGAGATGGATGTTTTTCATGCCATGTCGACCAGCATTGGAGTTGGGAAGGAGCAAGAGATTTATTTTAGGAGTTAGTGTATTAATTGCATTATTAATTGATGTTTGTTAGGAAATGATTAAAAAAGGATAGTATGGCAGCTTCTTACCCAAGAGGAGAAAGCTTAGCACCCACTGTAGAACACTTATTGACTCTAAAAACTCCTTCAGCTGAGTTTTTTCTCGAGTCATTCTTGCAACCTGGAGGCCAAACCATCATTTTTCAGCTATCAATAACATTTTAATGTGGACTCTCATTTAGTAAAGGTCATGACTGTAATGAATAGTATAGCTTATGGCCTTTGAAACGACAAAAGTGGCTTTATCCAAGATAATAAAATTTTAAATTGATGTCTTTATGACAGACAACAGATTTCATTGATGACCAGCACCTAAGCATGTACTCTTAAACTTCCTTTAGGGAAGAAAGAAGCTTGAAACCTTGGAAGGCATGCAGGAGCCTGATCAAATGACTCACTTATGAACAAGCTCACAGGCAAACTTACACACAAGGTTTTTTTAACCTGCTGAAAAGTGAAACTATTAGCAGTCCAGCCTAACAAACACTGCAAATCAAGAATCAAACAACTTTTATGCTGCAAAGTACCATAAAATGTTGTATTTTACCTTAGTAGAGTAAGTTCCAAAGTTAATATGAATGGATGCAGATTCGTTGCTTCCCCACAGATCAGCACTATGCACTTTGACCAGACCGTGTACAGCTGCTGATAACAACTCCACTCACCCAATACTGTGTGACACAAGTAACTTATGTCAGAGATAAACACAGCAAACGTTAATGGGATTTAATAAGATACTGCAGTTATTTAATCTTTGTACTTTTACATACAGTGAGTTAATTATTATTGTCCTTTTTGTCTTTGGTCTGGTGATCATCAGGATTACATGTCAGTCTCTTTAGCTGGTGTTATTTCTAGGAATCGTCTCATGCAGCTTCACAGCCACTTGACTTGTAAAATGCATAAAGCAGACTTCCCTATAAGTCTTCTCATGAGCTGATGCTGATTTTCCTGCTACTGTAAATGTCATGAATGTGTTTCTCTCCTAAATGTTGTTCTTGCTCACTGATTTACTGAGATCATTTCTACATGCTTGCCTGGTGATAAGGCTCTGTCCTGAAAGCTCAGCATTTCCTGCATGGTTCAAGAAAGTCAAGTGTTTCTGCCCTAAGCAACACTGAGAGATTTTTATTGTAAAGTAATAAGGAATAATCAACTGGTATAGCAACAATGAAATAGTCTGGCATATCGGATCAAATAAGGAAAGAGTGAGGCTTAGGTTCAGACTGATCAAGGACTTTTTTGAAAAACTGATATCAAAAGCGAGACATACAGAAATAAACCGCAGCACAGGCCTTGCCCTCCTCCTCCTGCACATTTGCTCCTGTCAATCAGAGATTTAATACTAAATCTTATTATAAAACATTTTGAAAAATTTGAATAAGGGGAGCAATTTTTAAAAATCTGACTTTCTCAAGTTTTCTCCATCAGTATCCATGAACAAAAACAACACGAATACGAAACACAAAGCAGACATTTGAAGTACTGTAGATATACTGCCACACCACTTCTCATAACACTAACCACCACTCAACTGCTCTGATCCTTAATCATATAAAGAGCTAAAGTCCCACCGGGTCCGTCTGTATTTCACTGACTTTATATATCCTGTGCAGTGGAGAAGTTTCTGTCATCTGCTACTGTACTGGACAGTCCAGGCTCAGCACCATGCCATTTAAACAGACAGAAAGATTTGATTATTTTGTTTCATGTCCTGTCTACTGCACATTAAAGGCTTGGATTTTCTTCTGGTTGGGCCTCTGAACCTATGCTGCGAATGTTGCAATATCACTGTTGACTAATAACAGTGATAATAATCTGTTAGTTATGGACACGACTTTTAAGGAATGTGTCAGGTGCAGCTGTACGGTCAGCATGCATGTGCATTTAAGTTAGATTAATCCTAAATGGGCTAACACCAGATTTTATCTCAGCAGATCATCTTTAGGCTCCAACAGCGATAGATGCATATGACATAAACGTCATATGCATTCCTTAAGTGACTTTGATCAATATTTAGAAAAGTTTTAATCAAACCTAAACATGGACTTTGGATTCACGGCTCCACTTGTGGCAGTCCAAAGATTCCACTGATACACATGATTACAGCGTGTTTCTCAAGAGGGAGCACTCCTAATCTCGATATCTGAAAGATTCACTTTTAACTCCAACCCAGTCACCCATATAGTCTCCCGTTGACTTTAGGGGGCGTGTCAGACTCACACAGGCCATGTGTTGGCTAGTTGGTCATGTGACACCCACCTTCAAAAAAAAAAGAAAAAAGAAAAAAGAAAATGCCAGTGTTTGATCATATCACCGGGAAATATGAAAGAAAATAGATTCTGAACTCAACAGTGGGTATTTTCACATTTAATATTATGATGTCCTCTAATATTGTTTGCTTTCACTGCATGGTCATCTGGAGGCAGTTAATACAAAATGTTAATATTCCTATGACGGCTTAGCCTACTTTGTGGTACTCAGCGCGGGCTTTTTGGCGAGCTTATTTTATACTTATTAGTATTTTATCCTCCATTACATCACCGCGATCCTCCTACAATGTTTTTATATGGCAGGCTGACTTTGTTTTTGCACATCGCAGCACTCTGGTGAAATAAAAGGGCTTTTTGTTGTTTGCATAAAAAGCCTTTAAAAAAAAAGTAAGGACATTTAATGAGTGTCCTGTTAATATGAGCAGTTTCTGTGGCTTTCACTTTCACTGAGAGATAAATAGCAGGATAACAGGAATCAGCGGCACATTGGATGTTTTTTTTTTCTCAAAACAACCACTGGGTTGCTCTCAGGAAGTACTGTATGAATATTAATATGGATGCAAATGCTCAGTGAGGATGCCCAGCGCTTGAACCAGCACAGCGCGCTGACATCTGCGCATTTTTTGTTTTGACGTTTTTTTTCTTCTTTCTGTTCATCCCCGCATTTGAGAGCGTGTTTCCTTTGCGGATGATTTTGAAAGAAACACAGACACAAGGATGGTGTCGGCTGGGGAGCATTTTAACGTCGCATTGAATTGCATATTGGTTTTCAATAAGATCTCGCACCGGCCAGTCTACAGCGATCCTCGGTAGTACAGTGCGCCGTTTATCCCCTCCAAAAATGGAAGACCTTTCACGTCAAGAAAAGGCGTCAGTCCGGTGATCGGCGTCTGAATATCTAATTTTTTATTTCCACGTCAATTGACACATCTGGGAAAGGATTCATTTCCCTTCGCTCCTGTTTACCAAGACAGCTGTGTCATCAACAACCGGCGTGGTTTTGTTGTTGTCTGATTTTTTTACGAGTCTGGGCAACTGGTTTAGGCGATCGGCACAGTCTACCTCTGCGCCAGCCGTAGACTCCACAGCTATCAAGGTAGGTATCACACCTTCATTTGTGTTTTGTTTTTGATCCATAAATCACAAAATCGTTTAGCCTACGTAGACAGCTGTCGTGGTTATGGTCTGCCTTATTAGCAAAGGAAAACATGGTATATTGCGGAGGGACGTCGGGCATTTTTTACGCGTAAATTTCACCGGAGTGCACGGGTGACAGCGAGCCGCTGTGTGTTCACTAGCCAAATTGTTCAACCTTGAAGCCTCGAAGCTCGCGTCATTCCATGCGAGGCCCGTATTTTAGCCCCAAACGTAAAAGATCCGTGCAGATATCGCCACATCGCCACGCAGTAATAACACACAGCTCGTGTACAGTCGTGACATGCCCGTATAAATATTTCACCAGAAAACAAGCCCGCATCAGCTGACTAGTGATGCTGAAGCATGCACGGCGCTGTTAATCAAAAATATCTACAGCACAGCGGTGACAGGGGCGGCAGTGTTTGGAGTCTTAATCTGCATGGCCGTGATGGGAAACATCTGCATGTTTACGGATTATACGAGTCCGTAAATGCAGCACGGTTGTGTGTTTTTGTGGGTGCGTGTGTGCGTTCGTGCGCGCGTGCGTGTGTGAATGGGCGGTAATACTCTGATTGTGAATATAGGGGTGACGTGTGTGTGTATGTGTGCGTTTGTTTGTGCGCATCCAGGTGAGGATGTGTTGGCGCGTCTTGGAGGTGCGGGAGAGAGAGAGAGGCAGGCGTCTGGATGGAGGGAGCCACATTACTAGATTTCTTTCTCTTTTCTTTTCTAAAGGGAAAGCCATCTGGTGATTAATACTCGATCAACTGCCGCAGTATTCTTCCTTAGATCCTCCATAAGACGATTCAAAAGCGTCGAGAAGTTGTGAATCGAACGCAAAATTAAGGCTAGTCAGCAATGTCTCCCCCCCTCAACCCATACCCCACCCGCCTTCCGGGCGTGACAGCCTCTAAAAATGAACAGCACTCCCGCTGAGAGATTTCTTCGTCACAGTCCACCCTAAAAAGAAGAAGGCAAGAAAAAAACCAAAAACAACAACAACTTGTAATTAGACTGCTTCAAAATATTATAGATAGGAAGCTCGTGTTGGAAGAAAATGGAATATCCACTGTGAATATCCATACAGTTTATTGTAGGTATATTCTGCCTGCCACAAAACAAATAAAAGCATTTAAAAAGGACAAAGCAGTGCCAACATGAATAATAAAGGCCTCCACTTTGAATGTGGAATTAATGTAATCATTTGCCTTTAAAGATGCTGGACCAGCAAGACTGAATACTTCACTGCTTGAAACTGAGACTGACACTATTTACTAGCTGGTCCCAGTTGACCTTGGAGCTTAATAAGACCAAAATCTTCCTATACGTTCATTTAAATCTAGCTTAGGTTAACAGATGCACATATCAGGCTCTGTTATGTGAGCATCTCTTGTGCAGTTTGGCTTAACCACTCCTAGCTACAGAGTGGATCGGGGTTGGGTGAGAGCAGCTGTGACTTTGGGGTCATTGAGTGGAGGCTATGAGCTACGCATGCTGTGCAGTGTGTTTTGCATGCAGAAGAAAACTGGTGCTCAGACCACCTGTCACTGACTGCCGGGCTCACCTAGTGATCTCAAAATGTGATTGTCCCAAAATGTGATTAAAAACAGGAAGTGGCAGCTCTGCGTTGCGGGCGCAGTCATTTTATTGTGGTATTAAAAGCAGGAAGTGGTGGGAATTAAATAGAGTGGGTTTCATTTCATGCCCTTCAATCCCAGAGAGGTTTATCCCACTAAATTAATATTTAGAGCTTTTAAAAAATACATGAAATATAGCAAGAGACTTGAAGAAGAAATGAAATTGAGCAGAGGTTATGGTTGTTATTTACTAATGGAAATAATTTAAAAAAAAGGAAGTCCCTAGTGTTTTTGATAAGGAAAGAAAGATTCTCACTGCATTTGAGCTTCTCTCCATCAAGAGGATGGAAATGCTCAGCTGCTCTAGCCCGCTGTGTGCATCATGTCTGATTTAAAAACGAATGAGAAATTACTGGATCCAGTGAGGATGAGGGATGGCCTATGCGTGGCCACAGAGGAGAGGGGACTAATAGGAAAGAAACACAGAGAGTGAGGGGACTGATGGAAGAGAGACAGACTTGGCAGATGCTGACATTTTAAGCCCATTTCTCTGGTGGAGTAGATACCCGTGTCTAGATGAGCACTAATGGGTTTTTTTTTTTTTTAACTGAAGCACCAAAACAGATTGTTTCCCTAGAGTTTGAATGTTAGCATGCTGTTAAAAGTAATACTATAGTGTAATGTGGGCAATGTTAGCATACAGTGCTATTTTTAAGGAAGAACATGAGACATATGGAATCAGAAATGATCACGATTGCCTCTGTTACAGACTGTGATCAATGTGAGTGACTGCAGACAGTTAAAAAAGCACATTTTGATCAACTCTTCCTCTTTATTTGGTGTATATTTAGTTTACATCTTTTCAGTGGGTTTCCCGGGTGAAGTCTGGCCACATTTGTACCTCTGTCGCTCATCTTCACTTCCCCCCATATATGTTCAAAAATGTAATGCTTGCAAAAGTGATGAAAAACCAAAAGAATACTACAGCTGAACATCATTTTTTTTCTCAAACGGCAGCAACATATGATGTTGATCCATGTTTAACTCATTTTTTAAGGTAAGCTAGTGAAATAATGCTACACGTTCACGTGTTCCTGCTTCTCAAACAGGTAGATTTTCAGCTTCTGTTTGTAAAATCTAACAGTAAAATTATGGTTTACACACATTTTTGAAAAACTGTGTGTAAACCACATTTTTGAAAAGATTTTTGCAGTGTTGTATCAGTTTAAATCCATGATATTAATTGTTACTGCCCATGCTCCTTTCTAAAATGACAGCATATCCTCTTTGTATTTTTACTGGCACTCCTGTGTGAGTTTACATCTGATGGAAATCTTTCACAAAGGGAGATTCAGATGCTTTGAGGAAAGTTTGTGATATTCTTTTGTGATTGTCTTGTATTATGGATATGCTAGAGGAGAGCTGTGGGTTTAAAAGAAAAGTCGTTAAGGCTTTATATGCTTATAAATCAGGAATCTTTAAAGGTGTATTTCTTTTTTGTCACATTGAAAAAATCCTGGTTTATAAATATATGACCCCTGATGAGGCTGATATTCTGTTTTTGTGTCCCATAACTGACAATACGGCGATTATCAGTTGTTAATGTGGCATCATTCTGGCCATAATGTCAGGCTGAGCTTGCTAAATAATGAGAACTCTAAGAGACCGATTAAAAAAATGTTCACAGCTGAAAGAGCAGAGGATATCCTGTGATAGGCCCTAGTAAGAATGTCTACACAACCCATAGGACACCACAAAAGGACCAGTCTGAGCCTTCTTTTTCTGCTAAGGTTTATTCCCCTTGTTTGTCCAAACTCAGACAGGAAGGTTAATGTTTTAAACTTGGAAAAAAGTCGCAAAGTCAACGCAATATTTTCATTTCCAGGTCCATATTTCTACTCTTGGATCTGGATTCCCTTTAAGATAGCTTTGTCCTGATTGGCTGCCCCTTTTAAACAGACAGTTCAGAACTGAAGGGAGTGGGACTTTTGTGCTTACAGCCAGAACCGTGTGCCTTAGATGGGATATCCCCTCTCTCTGACTTCTTGCAGAATAGAAAGTGTTTAGAGCTGTCTCAAGCCCGAGCTTGTGCCTCACCGGGATAACATACACCGACATATGCTGATCTCATTATTTCAAACTTTGGCCATGTTTATTATGATTTCCCCCGATGTAAAAGTATATGTTTATAAAAAAGAAGGAAACACATAACAGGTCCACTTTAATCTAAAGCTGTATAAAAACTGGTTCAGTTTTAAACCAGTATATCACCAGTGCCCATCAAACACTAAAGCCTATGCTTGTAGATCAGACTCACTTTTTCATGCAGCTACTTTAAGCAGACAGTGTATAGGAGTACATATAGGGCTAAAGGTAACGGTCTCTAGCGGCTTCTTGATTAAAGGGCATGCCATTTACAAACCATGTCCTGGATACAAACCCAGACCTGAACATTGTTCGATGACTGCCCCCCTTTGTCTTCTGCTTTTCCCCCCGCTTTACTCCAAGACTACACAGAAATAAAAGAAGAACCCTAAATTGATTCTCATTAGGCTTCTTCTTCTTCATCTTCATCTTCATCCCCCACTATGAATTCTTTCTTTTTTCTCAATAGAGAAGACTGAAATACTGGCCACTCTTCTTTTCTGTGTTGCTCTAAATACAGGCTCTGAAAAGCAAAACAAAAACACAGCAAAATATAATAGAATAATAGGCAGGCCCTGCACGCACTGAGGGAAGAGGTAGGGCTATTATTTTGCGCTGCAAATGACTCCTCGGTGCTTTATCTGGGACGTCCCTCTGCGTCCACTTTGTTGGATGCTGTTGCTTTGTGAGAGCTCTTCACATTAAAAGCTCATAGATGTCTGTCCCTTGTCTGACCGGAGGATGACTGAATGTATATGGGCAAATTAACCAATGAAAATTTAAATTAAATGCCCCATTTAAATGCTTTCTTTCTGGATTGTGAGTATCTTAGAGCATCCACTTTCACTGCAGTGTGTAGTCAAGAGTAATGATGTGTGGTAATGATTTCCTTGAGGCAACTCATCTTTGTTCATTTCCCCTCTGTTTTCTTCTCATTAAACCTTTCAAAGTCATTTGCATGGTACCATGCAAAATAAATAAAGTTAGAAGCCAGCAGTCACTCCTCTCTTGTTGGCGCCAGGCTCAAGCCACGTTAATCACCAGCCTCCTGTGTGCATCTGTGTCTTTGCAGCATCATAAATGAATGCAAACAAAATGCAGATGTTTTCATCAAAACATAAATATATTTACACATTTTTATGAGCCATTCAAATCTTTTTTTTTAAACCATTATTATTATTTGCCAAGAAGCTGTTAGCAAAGTCATTTCAGGGTCATTATGTTGGAACAGTAATTGGCAAAATCTGAAATTACAGGAGGGACACAATGCAGCTTTTCTTTTCTTTTCTTTTTTTTAAAATTATACATGTTTAGGCATGCATAAATGGACCAAAGTGGTCCATAGTGTTATGTTAATGCCCCCGGTCTCATTAATGTTTCACATTTATGCTAAAGACCTTCAAGAGACCTTCATTAATGTTTGCTAAACGATTAGGAGGCAGAAACGTGTTAATCGGGGCAGTTGTGTGATGCAAACAATCCAAAGCGTATCATGTTCCGCAAATATTGCTCCTCCGCATGTCGCTGTATTGTGTGAGTGAGCGGGTCTCAAACTGATGGGGAGACATAATGGTCTTAGGAGTGTCTCACAGTGATAATTTATTGTCTATGACATTGCCAAAGGTCACCGCAAACCAGCAAAAACTGAGAGCACAGCAGTGTTTGAAATCGGCGATCGCACATTCAGAAATGTAAATTCTAATTGTAGTGTAACTTAAATATGCTTTTTAAATGTCAGAGCAATTTTGCCTTGTCCTGTTAAAAAAAGAGAAAAGACTGCAGCTGCTCAGCTACTTGGCAGCAAAAGGAACTCCAGCTAATTGCACACAAAAATATGTTGGGGGGTCCCAAAAGCAATATGAGTTGTTGGGATTGGGGTAGGGATTGTACATCATGTGGGTTTTTTGATCTTTGCCCCAATCTGGGCCCATTTCTTTTGAGAATTAATTCATTTTTTAAAAGTCAGTATCTTAAACCCTGTAACGAGTTTAAACGCTTGAGTATTTTAATTCAAAATCCAGCTGGCACTCTTTCAGCTCACCACATTTGCTCACAGTTTTTTGCGCATTATTGTGCAAGAGAGCAAGACGTACAGCAGGTACATCAAAAGCTGACGTAGAGGACGTTAACCTGTCAAATGCTACACGCCTGTTTTTTAGACACGTATCTCACAATCATTTTGTTATAAGTAACATTTTTTTTTTCCATCTGCTTTTTCTGGCCATGTGTCCAACGCGACCACAACGCGAGTACGGCGTATGAAAGCACTGCCTCCATCGGGCCCCCTGCAGTGTGTAATCTACCATCACCTGCCATTTGCCCCAGTTATGGCCTTTTCATTTCATCACTGTCAGTACAGTGAGCAGCGGGAATGACAAGAATAGGAATTGCTCAAGTGAGACCCCCCTGCTGAAAGCCTGCCAATCATACCTGTATGGACAACACACCTGTACCTCTCTTTCATTTCAGTTTGCACTGCTTTGAAAAGCTCTCAGACATGCTTGACCTGATTCAACACCTTTAAAAAGTCCCTGTTGCGATTTTATTCACCTTATACAAAGACAGAAAAGAGCTGGCAGTTAAGTGTGTGTGTTTTTCTTTCTTTTCTTTCTTGTTTTTTTTTTTTTACCAGCTATTAACATCATGTAAAGTTTGTCATGTCTTAATGTGTTACAAAACCCTCTTCTCATGAGTTACTGTCCTGCTGTTGAAGACTATGGGGTGCATAACATGGTCCCTAAGAGACGTGATTTGTTTGTAATGAGATCAATGAGTGGGAGAGCTGTGTGTGTGGGCATGTGTGTGCTTATCCTGTACAGCCTACACTATGACTCGCTTATCGGGGGATTTTGAGCACGAAGAGTAGGCTGATTCAAATGTTGGAAGACCACTTGTGGCCTACCTGGCTTTGCTAATCACACCAACGCGGCCGTTGCTTCATCTGTCAATCAAACGAAGGCCGGTCTGACACGCAGGGTTTTTTTTTTTCAGTATGACTAACTGGGGGAGAGTTCTGATGCTTTCTTGTGTGTGGTGATGTTTTGATTTGATTTTTGAATAGAGGTCACCTCGGTCCTCATGCTTGTTTTTTTATTCTTCTGCAGCTATCTCTGGACATTGTTCTCCAGCCAGAGGCAAGTTTTTTCTCTTTGTTTTTTTTTTTTTTGCTTGTTTGAATGCGTTAGCTCTGGGAAGATGTGAGTCAAGCCCATAAACTGCTGTGAGGCAAATCATATGTGTAGCTTTTAGTGATGTTCAGCTGATCCTTTTTTGCTTTGGGCTATTTGAGTTTGCTTAATTGTTGCTGAATAGTTTATAAGGTTTGTCATGTTTGGGGAAGGGACATCCACAGAGCTGCAGATTATTTTGGTTTTGGCTGTTATAAAATAGATAAAACATGCAAATGGATATACTGAAAAACATGCCTTTCTACCTAACAGAGAAAGGCAAGATGCTCAAAACTGAGCATCTTGAGTTTTATCTACTTGGATATTTTCACGATAATTTTGTAAACTAGATATCTAAATATATGACTTTAAGCTGAAGAAACTAACAGGAAGACAATATTGCAGGGTAATCCACATCCGAAAATGAGTCAGATCTTGGGTAGAGAAGGATGCTGGCTCAGTGAAGCGTGTGCAGCTGCGGAGTGGAGCTCTTCCCCTCATGCACAAGTGGAAGCATTAAGGAGTTTTTTTTCTTCCCTCTTCCACAGTTCTTACTCTTGTCCCTGCGGCGCTATACCTCACAGTCTGGGTTTCAACGGCCAGATGAAAAGACAAACAAAACAGAGACTACATTTTTCTATATGATGTGAATTCCCTCGATTTTTTGTTAATGCAATCTTCGAAAGCCAGACTAACTTAAAGGGACCCTGCTCGTTTTTCAAATTGTAGCACATCTAGTGGCGGCACTCGTCAGCGTCCACATGCCGCTGCCGGAGAAAAGTCTGCTCTGAATTTTATCTCTGCGGTATGAGTTGATATTCCCACAACCCTTTATGCATGTGATAGAACAACAAGCTGCAGACCGAAGGAAAATCTGCCCAGTGTTGTGTAAAGGCTTGCGAATGTGCAAGCTGTTAAGTGTTCATGTATGCTAAGTGCAGTGGGTCACCTTGGTTACTGCAGATTCCAGCAGAAGATGATGAAGGCAAGGGCAAGCTGAGGTGGGAGCTGGAGATTGGGAGGTCATTGGCTCGCTGCCTCTTTTTGACCAGAAAGACATCGTTTGCAGCGACATTATTTCCATTTTTTTTTGCAGTTATTTCATTATTGACCAGCTGCGACTGGTCATGTTTTCTATCCACGATCCGTGCGTTGTGCGCTCTAACAATAGTGGAATTATTTCTTGGCAGAAAAGGTGCATACATTGAGCATCTCTGAACGTTTGTTGTGGCTCAGGGCTGTATCCTGATAGCACAGGGCACGGAGGAATCAGGGAACGCTTTTTGTGGGATATTTTTGGTAGCGCTCCATGAAAGATTTAGTGGTCACTCAGTTTGAACAACGCTGAGGAGGAGAACCCAAAGTGTGCGAAGCGCCCCGTTCACATACTTTTAAGTGAGTGTACATGTGTCTTCTGTGTGTTTAATGTTTTGAAGCAACGACTTTGTCGTTTGGTTTTTTACATCCCAGTTTTTCCTGATAGCTGCTTTGCGATTCTTTCATGCCCAAAACATGAGAAAGACATTTAAAATGTTTCTCTATCTCTTATGCACCAGCCTTCCATCCTTGTCCTGAAATGATACATGTTCCTCCTCCTCCTCCTCCTCCACCTCCTCCTCCTCCTGTCCATTCTCATCATCCACAGGCATCTCACTGCACAATGCAATATTGTAGAGAATTTAGCACACAACAGCAATGCATGCAGAGAAGCTGAAGGCACGCTTGAGCCTCTGTAACCCTCAGATGAAAGTGGTGACTTTGGTTTGAGAGAATTTGTCCCATCGTGCACAAACGCAAATTTGTGAGTCCCACAATGCACAGTCTCACACATTCACAGGTTTTACTTTAAGTGATTGTTTTGGTTTGAGGAAGGGTTACATTGATTTGTTTGTGTGTACGGGCCCACAAAGCAATAGGTGTCAATTGAAGTGTTTTCTAGCCTGCAGGTTAGCTGGCCAGAGTGTAAAAGGTCTTTGATTTTAAAGGCAGAAATATCTTTAAGTGTTTAAGAGCCGAAGTCAGGTCCTACACAGCGGGTGTTTGACTGAACCTGACATTAAACAAGTTTAACCCCGATTCTGGAGGAATAACACGTGCAAAGTATTTCTTGAGCTGATCATGAATCATTTATCAGTGCTCCAAATGGACATCTTCTCCTTCTGATCCCAAAACAGGCATCGCAGAATTTATGAATGTGACATTGTTCCCGCGTTCAGATGCGTTAAAGGTGGACAGCTTGTCATAAATTATTAAATGATTTGACTCACCAAATGTTTAGGACAGCATTTCCCACTGCAAGTTCAGTTTCTGTAAACAGAAAGCGTGAGAAAAATCTGGCCATTAATATATTTGCAAGCATGTTTGTACTTGCAAAAAGGCAACTTTTCGACAACTGACCATTCCTCGTCACTCTGCCACACACCGTCTCTGTATCACGTTAACTTTTTATATTTTTCTGCTGAAAATAACCAAATCTAACAAAATATTTCGAGAGATCTTTCATGGGAAGATCCAAAAACCTGCCAAAAAACCTTGCTAAATTAGACTAGCACAAAGACTGGAAGTGGGAAAACAGCAAGCCTTACTATGCTAAAAAAAAATGCCTCCCAGCACCTCTAAACACACTATATAAATAAATGTGATATAGTGTGTTAATTAGTGATCTTCAGAGGAAGTGGCTGGGGAATTTTGTTATCTTTGGACACAGCTCAGGCTTGCTTTTCCCCCACTTTCTGTCTTTTGAGATCCGATAACCAAAGTAAACTGGCTTGTGGCTTTACCTTGCAGACATTAGATTTGTATTTATCATCTCATCTGACTCTCTAAGCATTTTATAGTGGTCTAAAAATATGTGCAACGATATGATTTGGTGGAGTAATTTGTTAAATCCCTTTTCCCCTGCTTTGCAGGGAGTTTATAAAAATTGTTTAAAGTTATAATAACCTTTAAATGATCATGTAGTAGTCTTTTTTTCCCCCATAATTATGTATTTAGTACCCTAGTGCTACGCTGATGCTCTCGTGTCATGCTGTAATACATGCTGTAATATGTTTACTATAAATGAGTATTTCATTTGATTGTTAAAAAGCAGCTCTTCACCAGATGTTACCTTGTTAAGGAAAGTGCTCAACACAGGTCATCATTTACATTTGACATTAAATGAGCCTTGACTCTATCAGATTTAGATTTCCTATTCTCAGCCCTGCATGATAAGAAACTGAATAGACTTCTGTGCCTGGAGTTAAGTATTTCAGACTGAAGCAAAACATAGACATAAAAACAGCTCATATAAACTACTGCTATGATTTGGGCTGAAAGAAGTAATGAGCTGTTTCACCCAATAATGTGTATCCAGCCAATGTGAAAGTTGGCGTTTAACTGTAAAAACATTTGTGATGGCTATTTGAGAAGAAGGAGGTGGGATTTCACATCCCTCCTACTTTGGTGTTTAATTCTTTACAGTATTTAGTATATCAGCTGGTGTGTATATTCTCACCTTAAGTATTTTTTTTTATTAATCTTTGTCTCACTGAGAAAGAAAATGGTTCAAATCTGGCCTTATAGGATTTTAAATACTAAGCTTTATCATTTGAGTGTATTTGCCTGGATTAATATTAGCCCCTGTGTAGCTCAGTACAGATACTACTAAGATACATGCTGTGCTATTTAAGAAACATGTGATATTTATTGATCCTGAGAGACTCGGGTACAAATGAAGCTGCAGTGAAGTTTAACCCAGGGATCATCCTGTATGATGAGGCTGACGTCCTGCTTTGTGAATATTCAGCGGCTAAGGAAGAGATGCTGACAGTGTTGCTAGGAGACCACACACAGCGACTAGTGTGAGAGGCTTGATTTCACCTCCCTCCCCCATTCTTGTAGTCTGGCTGCCTTTCACTGTTTTTTTTTCTATCCTCTCTCCCTTGCACTTGCCTCCATTTGCACATTCCCTCCGCTCCCATGCTCCCTGTCTCTATCTTCCCCTCCGTCAGTCTGTCTGGGCAGTACGTTTTCCGCCTAATCATATTCGTCTTCTTCCCCGTGTTGCTATATCAGTGATTCTCTATTTTGTTGGCTTCCCCCATTTTTCACCGTGCCCCCTCCTCTCTCTCTCTCCCTTTCCCGCTGCCTCGGTGTCTCCTCCTCTCCTAGCTGTGTGTGTTTCAGGCTGCTCATTCTTCCACTGAACGTTTTGCTCCATCCTCACGCACTGCCTCCTCACCGCCTCTCTCTTCTTCTCCTCCTCTCCTCTGTTTGTTTCTCAGGCTGTGCTGTCCAGTTCAGGTGCTGAGATACCATACAGATGTGGGCTGGAATGGCTTTGGTATTCAGGAGAGACCAAACAAAGTGAAGGATATGTATAGCGCACTGTTTCCTAAATATCTGATAAAGTGAGCCAAACATTTGGTGTTGAGAAAATCCTGATTTTTCCCCCTGATTTTCTTACCTATTGTCACAGATTGATTTAAATTATTCAATTATTTGCTACAACATGTTAGCAACATGTTAACTATCCAGCCTCTGCAAACGCAAGCACATGTGTTTTGTAGAAATTTTGCCCTTTTATCAGAGGCTATGCCAGTGTGATGATGTGTCCGTCCACTCTGCAGTCTTGCTGTCTCACTCACAGCCAGGTAAAGCAACACTGCTGGACCGCTTGCTGAGGTGGAGACTGGAGGGCAGAGGGCTGCAGCACAAAGCCTTCCAGTGCTGTGAATCCAGTAGCAGCTACAGAAGGAAAGGTTTTAGACATGAGATACCACAAAATGTACACCCAGAGTGAATCCCCTGACTGCATAATGTTTCACTCATAACCTTTGTTACACTCATAAATCACACTGTAAATGTTTTACAATGTGATATTTTACATAGGTGATTATGATGTGCCTCGATAAATTCCCGTTTCTCGATAGTAGTCATATTGGCGGAGCTTTTTCAGTTACTGCTATACACATACACACATAGAGGGTGTTTGAAGGGTGTTATGGGGGCCTTGAATATGTGTGTGTGATGTTTGCTTATGTGCATGAATGAGTAGTTTGCAGCGTTGCATGCAGATTGAGTTACGTGAATCATGGCTCCATCTGCCTCCTGGTTTTAATGAGGAATTCAAGCGACTCCTGACCCTACAGATGCTCCTGAAACAACTTCCTAAACGCTCTCAGTTTATTTGGGTTAGAAAGTGACTGTGGGGATTAATAGCAGGCACCCTATATGAGCATATTGCATGCTTTATGTGGCTTGTAAAAACAATATTTTGTAGCCTGGTCTGATGACACAAACCTGCCTGTAGATATATAAGATGCTGGTCTCGGTTCTTTTAGCTTGGCTAATTGTACACCAACCCACAGGGTGTAATGTGACAATTGTGGGGCTGCCTACTCAGCTGCCAGATCCTAGAAACCAAAATCAAAGCTCCATTTAACAAAAGCCCAACCTACAGTCACAGCTCCCTAACCTAATTAACATTGAGTCAGCAAACACGGCAGCAGCAGTGGTCGAGGTTGTGGTCAGAGCTGTGGGGTACAAGAATAGCAGTAGCCACGCTGACACACTGGATGACACACTGGGCTGTGACAAAAGAATCACACACAGGTACACAGATCAACATGCCACCTGGCCCAGGTGACAGCGCCTGCTGCTCTCACTGTGTGCTTTTTCTCTTTATAGTAAGATATAGCTGAGCTACTTCACTGACAGTGAAAATGGTGTGCAGACGATGGTAAACTGCTTAAGTTATTGAAAATATCTGCAGAATTAGGAAAACAACAGCACAGCTGCAAAGTGTCAATATATACTTTTTGATGTATTTTCATGCTGTGAGAAGCATCATAGGACCTTAATTGTAAATCGGGTCTCATTAAACTGGATTCACATGTGTTCCACCACATTTGATTCATATTGCTTTGTGAGAATATCTGATAATGCGAACCATTAAAATTACTCACCAGCTACACTGCAAACAAGCTTAGCTTAATAATGCATGTCATGTAAAGTGGCTGATTCAATTTAGTTCCCCAGCAAAGCTGTTTAACTCATGCTGATGCCAGGGGCACCGACGATACCACTTGAGTGTCCACCATCAAAACACATTCTATTTCTATTTGTGGTGGAAAAACACTAGCATCGTGCATCAGCTGACATCTGCTCTTTTCTTAGCCAATTGCGTTACACACTCACGTTCTCCAACATGAAAACACTGTTGGACTCCCAGATATCTGCCCCACAACAAGCCTGACTTCACATGGAGGGAGCGTGAGTAGGAAGCTGTGCATGCACTACATATGACAAACCACATTACTTTCTGGCTAGTAGACAGGCTTAGATAGGCCATCCCAGGGCCTGCAGCCAAAGATGCTCTGCAGCTGATTTACCATGCTTACTCAAATATTCATAACTGGATAATGAAAATATAAATAGTTTTCATGTGATACACTAGAGGCAGGGGTAAACAATGCTGCAACCTCCATCATCATCATCATCATCATGCATCACCGTGTCTTCGCTATGACGGCTGCCAGGTAGAGTAATGGGCAGGACTGTTCACTATGACACAATGAGCGTGATAAGCAATGACTCCCTTACAACTTTTGCCAGTAATTTGGAGTTGATTATTTATGTTGCCACATCAAAAAAGTAATCACTGTCAATCTTGTCATCTGCATGCAGGCTGGAAAGTTATTAAACTTGTTGGGGTTTTTTTAAAAAATGATTAATGAGCTCCTGTTTTCTCTTGTCTAAAGGAGGGCTGCCTGTGACATACATTGCCATCCCCTGAGTCCTCTTCTATACCATGAGCTCTGGCTCTGCCCAGGATGTGGCAGTCGAGCATTTCCTGCGTGACATAGAGAGGCGAAGCAAGCGGCTACACTGCGCTGTGATAGGTTGCGAGGAGGAGCGATCCCACAGCGACATGAACCTGCTGTATCGTAAGAGCCGGTTGGACTGGAGGCAGAGAGACCAAGAGGGAAGTAAAAAGAGGTGAGTGGATTACAATAGGGTTCAGTTCAGTGGAAATATAAGCCTCTTAGCCAGTGTGAACGAGTTTAATTTTCAAAATCTTAATTCCAGGCACTGTTCGTGAAGTCAGAAGGGTTCACCTGGAAGTGAATCTCATAGATTTGCATAGCGGCAGTTCATGATGAAGTTAAAACGGTCTTTAGATGAGATAAATTAGTAGAGCTGAATTGCACAAGGCAAAAACGGGGCAAAAACACAGATAGAAATGAGAAAATTGAGTTATTGCGTAATTTCTGAATGCATACACTACAGTATTATAGTACATGGATACGAAATCAAATGGTTTTTGGCAGTAACATGTTACATAAATCTGGGCCATTCATTCTTTCACTGTTTTTT